>NC_133366.1:55163808-55361558 GCF_049309525.1 Garra rufa
GCTCATATTGAGATTTCAGGTATATTTGTAGCAATAGCCAAAAATACACTATATGGGTCAAAATTATACATTTTTCTTTTATGCCAAAAATCATTTGAATATTAAGTAAAGATCATGTTCCATGAAGATATTTTGTAAACTTCCCACCCTAAATATATTAGAACTTAATTTTTGATTAGTAATATGCATTGCTAAGAACTTCATTTGGACAACTTCAAGGGGGATTTTCTCAATATTTAGATTTTTTTGCACCCTCAGATTCTAGATTTTCAAAACATTGAACCTTATGGTGGTCCAGAGTCACATATGAGGTCATTTTCTCAAGAGAAACATCTAAAAAAACAGGGAGAAACTTTAGAGAAAGGCTCCATTTGCTCTCCATTTAGTCTCAATTCATCAGCTGTGATTATTAATGTCAAAAAAGTCTCATCAGTGGTTTTCATTCCTAGTAGTAATGAGCCATAAGAATGCATCAGTGTTATTTTAATGTCATTGATTTACTTTTACAGTTTTTATTAATCATTTTAATTCGATTTTATTTTTATATTTTCTTTCATTTTAATTTTAGGTAAATTTTGTTGTGTAGTTTTGTCATTTTATTTGTGTTTTTTATATATGTGTATATATAATATTTTACTAATTTGTATTTATTTATTTATTTTTTAGTTATTTTTGTAAACATTTTAGTATTTTTATTTAAAATATGTCTTAATAGTTTTTATTATTATTTTTTTAATATAATTTAGTTTTATAGTTAATTTTGTTTTATTTATTTTATCACCTAAAGTTAAACTTAACAAAGGTTTGAAATGTTGCATTGGCAACTAGCTGAAATAGAATAAATATATAAATACAGACATACATCGGCCAAAGATGTTAAAATGTCCACGTCAAAAGAAATTTACAAAAGTGATTTTATTTCCATAGAAAGCACATTAAATGTAAGTAAAGTGTTTTAAAGTTTCAAATAAGTTTTTGGAGAATAAAATGTCAAAATTAGGTTGAAATAATGTTACACTGTCATTCAGTGTAACGCAATATTTATGTAACAATTCAAACAACATGCTTATTCTGACTTGCACATATTAGCATTTTGTTGTGTTGTAAATAAAGTAAAAAATGATTACAGACAAATGGGCAAAACCTAGGATAGTGGCAAATTTTAGAAATGTAGAATTACAGCTAATTAGTATTTGGGGTTAGAGTAATTCATCTTTTAATATGTCATAAATAGATTTTTGTTGTAAATATGCCTTACAAGATTGACACTGAATGACTTTTAGTGGGTGTCTGTAAATTAGGGGAAAATGTTTGATGTTTATTTTTTGCTCAGAAAAAGAAAAACATAAATGCAATTAAATTAAACAGAAAACTTTAAAAAAAAAAAATTTGGGGGGGGGGGGGGCAACAATTTAAAGCAGGATTACTTATTATTTTTATGCTTAAAGCCACAGACATACAGAAATAAATATTTATTTTATTATAGTAAATTATAGCCTGAAATGTAAAATTAAATTTTTCACATTATATTTACTGGAACTTGTTCAGCAATATTTGGAAATGTAAACATTTCCAACACTGCAAATATATGGCAGCAGTAATTCCAGAATTATCCAGTTTAGAGAGATATAGGATGCATATTGTAAAAATAATCAGTAATATGATTATTGAGTGCTGTGGTTGGTTTTGTTGACGTCAGAATGAGTTGATTATTAATGTGAATGTACTGTAGCTAGTGTGTGATTGAGTCTGGAGGGAGTTTGAGTTTAGACCTTCACTGAAAGCTGGTTCTCCTCTGACCTTTAGATTCATGATCAAACGAGCTCAAGGGCGAAACCGCTTCGGTCTGAAGAACTTCAAGAAGAGATGGTTCCGCCTGACCAACCACGAGTTCACCTACCACAAAACCAAAGGTAACGCAAAAGGTTTGTCCCGTACTCTCGCTACAGGTGTGTGAGACGTCTGCTGTTCATCTGTGGAGTATTTCATCATCATATCCCATCATGTGTTTGTGAACGAGCAACACTCATGATTATCACAATAACACTCCATATAAAGTTACATTTCAGTTAGTCATTAGTGTAAAAAACACTGATTCTCTTTGATTAAAAAAAAGCTTCTTTTAATTCAAAACAATCAATAGTAGTTTAAAAACATGTATTTTTCAGAATGATAATAGAAATTTTTATACATTTGCACTGCAAAAAATGCCTTTTTTACCTAGATTTTTTGTCTTGTTTCCAGCCAAAATATCTAAAAATTCTTAAATCAGGATTTTCTAGACAAGTAAAAATGATTTTCTTGTTTTCAAAAAAAAAAAAATTCAAAAGTCAAAATTAATTGCATTTTTGCTTGAAACGAGCTAAATAATCTGCCATTGGGGTAAGCAATAGAATCTTTTTTCAAACCGAAAACAAGAATATTTTTTCTTAAACCACTGGCAGATTATTTCGCTTGTTTCAAGCAAAAATGCAATTAATTTTGACTTTTGTATTTTATTTTTTTTTTTTTGGAAAACAAGAAAATAATTTTTATTTGTCTAGAAAATCCTTCTTGATTTAAGAATTTGTAGATATTTTGGCTGGAAACAAGACAAAAAAATCTAAGTAAGAAAAAAATGTTTGCAGTGTGAAAATTTGGGGGTCAATAAGATTCTTTCTCAAGAAATTAATACTTTTATTCATCAAGGAGACATTCAATTGATCAAAAGTGACAGTAAAGGCATTTCTAATGTTATAATTGTTACATAAATGCTGTTCTTTTGAACGTTCTTTTCATCTGTGAATCCTGAAAAATACAATGTATCAGTTTCCACAAAAATATTGTGCAGCACAGCTGTTTTCAATATTGATAATAATCAGAAATGTTTGTTGAGCAGCAAATCAGTATATTAGAATGATTTCTGAGAGATCATGTGACACTGAAGACTGCAGTAATGATGCTGGAAATTCAGCTTTGATCACAGAAATAAATTACAGTTTAACAGATATTCACATAGAAAACAGCTGTTTTAAATGGGAAAAATATGTCAGAATTTTCATGTATTTTTGATCAAATAAATGCAAAGTGATTTGAGACACAGACTGAGAACTATTATCCACTAAAACTAAAAATCAATCCATACCACCGTTTGTACATCCATCGTTAAAGTAGTTCACTTCCAGAACAACACCAAGTTGTTCATGTCTTTCTTTCTTCAGTTAAAGAAATTCTTGAGAATTCTTGAGGAAAACATTTCAGGATTTCAGGTCAATATAGTGGACTTCTATGGTGCCCACAAGCTTAAACTTCCAAAATGCAGTTTGCACCAGCATTTGTGGTTAAAAAGCATATAAACTGTACATTTTTTTAGAAAATAACTGATCGTTTCACTAGATAAGATCCTTCTTCCTCAGCTGTGATCGTTTAGAGCCCTTTAAAGCTGCATTTAAACTGCATTTTGGAAGTTCAGACTTGTGAGCACCATATGCATTGCGCATTGACGGAAATTTTTTCCTCAAAAAACATAATTTCTTTACGACTGAAGAAAGACATGAACATCTTGAATAACAAGGGGGTGAGTACATTATCTGTACATTTTTGTTCTGGATCAGTCTGTTTTGTGTTGGTGGTTGATGTGTTGGTGTGTTCATCATCAGTGCTGATGTGTGTCTGTGCTTGTGTCCAGGAGAGGGCGCTCTCTGCAGCATCCCTATTGAGAACATCCTGGCTGTGGAGAGACTTGAGGAAGAGTCCTTCAAAATGAAGAACGTAAGAGAAACTGTTTCACATCAGTAATAAGATCATGCGGTCGCAGTCGCTGCAGCAGTGCTGTTGGTTTTCCTGCAGATGTTCCAGGTCATCCAGCCGGAGAGGGCGCTCTACATCCAGGCTAATAACTGCGTAGAGGCGCGCGACTGGATCGACATCCTGACCAAAGTCAGTCAGTGTAACCGCAAGCGTCTGAGCACGTACCACCCGTCGGCCTACCTCAACGGACACTGGCTCTGCTGCAAGCTGTCGGCGGATGCGGCGCCCGGCTGCACGCCCTGCACAGGGTGAGGACCAAACTCTTCCTGTTTCTGCCATGAGATTAAGTGACTTCAGTGGCCTTAACCTATAAGATACAGTAAAGGACAAAAAAGAAAGAGACTTTTTTGCTTTCACTCCTCAGAGGATGTTCACACAGAAAACAGTTTTGCATTTCTCTATGATATAAACATGCTAGACGGAGGTGTTTGATGGTTGTGCTGATGCCTCGCAGCTTTTTCAGCATTTTGCAGTTTTCTAAAAACACAGTGCCTAAGCTTATAAAGTTTGAACTTGAAAAAAATTAATCTCTAGACCATATTTTTTTTCTATTTAATTACATGCATTTTTTAAGTCAAGACAGACAAACCATTGCTTTTTAATGCACTGGACAAATTTGAGATTTTAGTGCTTCTAAAGTTGTTTTTCACACTAGTGAAAAAAACATCCAAATTACACATTTAATAGTTTTTTCCCCTGCAAAAAAGGCTTATCTTACTCACTATTTTTGTCTTGTTTTTAGTCAAAATTCTTAAATTAAGATGCATTTACTAGATAAGCAAAATAACATAAGATATTTAGTCTTGTTTCCAGGGGGAAATGTCATTTTGCTTTAGATATTTTGACTAAATACAAGATACAAAATACTAAGTAAGATAAGCCCTTTTTTGCAATGTTATTTTTCATTTTTAAAAAGTAAAAAATAAATATTTTATTTTATTTTTGGCACTTTATCTATTTGCATTTACTCTATTTATTTAACATTAATATGTTTGTTTGTTGTATGTGTTTTGTTTTTTTATCTATTCTCACTTTTGAGATTTTGGTCTATTTTGCTTTAGACTAGTGGATAGAAAACATGCAAAATCCCTGTTTTATTGCACTTTTATTCATGTGCATCTGAAGATTAAAAAAATAAAAAGTGTATAATATTATTATTATTAAAATTTTAATAATACTTTTTTTACAAAGACCAAACTTTACAGTTTTATTCCTCTCTATATTCTGAAGGTTTATTTACGTTTAATTCACATTGATTTCTACAATATTTTACTCCTAAAAACAAGGTGAATATGTGCTTGTTTTCTGTCTGTTGACAGCATTTCTGATTTATGGAGTGATAAAAAAAGAACTGCAAAATCCCCTCTAAAAAACCTTTAACTCTAATATGACAACAAAATCAAATTACATTTTTATGATCCTGACTTTATCCAATGTTCCGATTTCTGTTCTGAAAATGTATGCAAATCTGTGCATATTTAATGATATGATGCCTCATTTGCATATTTAAATATAACATTGTAATGTCTGTCGTTCAGGGGACTTCCTGCCAATATCCAGCTGGATGTGGATGGAGACCGAGAGACGGAGCGGATCTACTCGCTCTACAGCACGTACATGGCCAAACTAGTCAAGATGCAGGGTGAGTCAGAGAGTTTGAGAACATTATAGTGAGAATGAACATGATAGTTCATGTATGATGCATCAGCGCGTCTCATCTCTCCATCCAGAGGCGTGTGGCAGTAAGTCGGTGTACGACGGCCCTGAGCAGGAGGAATACTCC
Organism: Garra rufa; assembly: GCF_049309525.1. Classification (NCBI taxonomy): domain Eukaryota; kingdom Metazoa; phylum Chordata; class Actinopteri; order Cypriniformes; family Cyprinidae; genus Garra; species Garra rufa. The sequence continues at coordinate 55,169,381 of NC_133366.1, forward strand.
ACGTTTGTGATCGACGACCCGCAGGAGACGTATAAAACCCTGAGACTCGTCATCTCAGCCGTACAGACACTGGAGCAGCAGCACATGCAGTACAAACGAGACAAGTTCAGGAAAACCAAGTACGGTAGCCAGTAAGTATCGCTGAACCATTGTATTTATATAGTGCTCTTCACAATACACATGCATTTCAAAGCAGAAAATCATTCTGTTAATGTTTATAATATCTCAATATCTTCATGTTTTAAAGTTGCATTTAACAGATTAGAGCTGGATGATAATAGAATTACATTTTACCACAAAAAAGAGAATTTGGCAGTTGAGATTTGATATATAGAATATATATCACTTAAATAGAAACATTTATTCTATTCTACTTTATCCTCACATTTATGTTTTTTTTTTTTTATTTTACATATAGAGCTTTGCGATAATACAAGTTTGAGTCAAATTACTAAAACTAAAATAATGTAAAGATAAATAAAAATTGAAATATTTCTAAACAAATAAAAATGGTAAAACACATCAGAAAAGCACAACAAAATAATGATAAATAGAAATATAAAAAAGCTAATAAAATGACAAAAAACAACAAAATTACTAAAACAGAAATATAATTTAATTATTAAAGCTGCAAGCAGCGATGAACGGGCCCTCGCCATCTGCACAGTCAGGAAAACGGTGCCCAGTTGGCACATGCATTCACAGTAACCCTCTGCCAGTTTGGATTTAAAGTTTACAGCATTGAAATGGTTACACTTTAAAATCAACACACAGACACATACACACAATATATACAATTTTGCCATCCAGTTTCATTTGTTAACATTAACTATATTAGTTAACATGAACAATAATTAAATAGCATTTATTAATGTTAATTAATATTAAGCTAAAAAAAAGTATTCATACATTATTAAGATGTAAATTTGTATCTTTTAACATTAGTTTATGTACTGTGAATTAACATGAACATGAACACACAGGTCATGTGGGTATACAGCAATAGACAATAAAGTGCTATATAAACGCTTCATTCTTTCAAAATATCTTTAAAAAACAAGTTGAGTATTGTAATGGGGCGATATATATATAACTCATCTTAAAATGGAATAATTTTCAGATGTTTTGAACAGATAACAGCAAAGTTTGTTTTGTTGTCAAAGTTTCTCTTGAAATTGTTAATTATAATTTTATATTCAATAAATAACACTATGAAAATAATTGTCTAACAATGAAGATAAATCGCTCACGCTATTTATTAATTATTAAAAGTTGTATTTTTTAAATCTTTTGCTATGTGACTGCATAGGACAAGTTCATGGTACAGTTCAGTAAAAAAATTTAAAAAACTGCAAAAAACAAACAATGAAAGAGTTAGTGACATTTTATAGAACCATAAAAAAAAACTAATAAAAACAAGCACATAACAAAATTACTAAAACTAAAAAAATAAAGATAAATATTAAAAAGGTAATAAAAATGACAAAAAACACATAATATTACTAAAACTTCAAAATAAAGAGAAATAGAACCATAAAAAACTATTAAAAACAACAAGCACATTTTAACAAAATTGTAAGAAAATTACTAAAAACTGAAAAAAAAAATCATCAAATTCAAAATTTGAATACATACTATGATAGTATATAAATAATACTAAAATAAAATAAAATTGGATTTTAAAATAACATTCGGACATACTGATTAACTTGTTGCATATAATTCCAAGTCATTGTTGGTCATTCAGACGTCCCTGTTTCGTTCTAATGTGTCACATGTTTATGTTCACAGGGAGCATCCAATCGGTGACCAGAGCTTCCAGTGCTACATCCGCCAGCAGTCAGAGAGCTCCACCTACTCCATCTGACCACGCCCACCGCAGACTCTGCACGGCCTCCACTAAAGCGGTCGCATCTCAGACCGGCAGGAAGGCGGCCACAGACAAAAAGCTAAACCTCTGGTGTTTTTATACGATTTTAACCAATCAACAGCTTCCTCCGAACGGCGTGGGCCGCCGCGCACTTTATCCGTCACACGCTCCCGTGGACGATGTACTGTAGCTCCAGCTCCGGCACGTTTTAACGTTTAATGATGTTTTTAAGCTAGGAGGCGAGCAGATGTCCTCAAGCGGTGGATGTTTTTATAAACGGAGTTTTGGACCAAAGGACAGATCCCACAATCCTTTGCTTTGACAGGGTTTTGATGGCGGACGCGAGGCCTGCGGCTGAACCTGTAACCGTGTTTTCAACTCGTATAGCTCTGTTTCTGCCTGCTCTTCCCTCCGTTCACACGCGTCCAGTATTGACTTGTGTCGTCACGCCCGCTCAAGCGGCGCTGCATTGTGGGAAACGTGTGGTTTGGTGTGTTACGGCATGCAGACGTCCTCATCCCAGCCGTTTCCAGCATGCGGCGTGACGCTGAACCGCTTTTTGATGGTTTGTGGGTCCAGCCGGGTTCAGCTTCACATTTGTGTTTTTATACTTTCTGTTGTGTCTCTCGTCCTGGAAGTTCACTGCTCTGGTTACAGTGTGTGTGTGTGTGTGTGTGTGTGTGAGCGCATGAGTGTGGTTCATTGATTAATTATGAATAATAACTCCCAGTTCATCATATCACACTTTATAGAGATGTTTGATATGGATCTGAGTATTTTGATGCATTTCATGAAACCTGTCAAGATCATGTCCTGCTTAAATTTCACCCTAAAATCATACAAAAAGTTTTGGATCAGTAAGACTTGTAAGGTTTTCAAAGAAGTCTCTTCTGCTCATCAAGGCTGCATTTATTTGATCAAAAATGCAAAAAAAAAAAAAAAAAAAAATTGCAAAATGTTATTACAATATAAAATAATGTTTTATATTTTAATATACTTTAAAATACAATTTATTTGTGTGATACAAAGATACATTTTTATTAGATGTTACTCTAGCCTTAAGTGTCACATGATCCTTCAGAAATCATTCTAATATGCTGATTTATATTGCCAAATATTTTTTTGGAACCTGTTAACAAGTTAAAAAGAACAGCATTTATTCAAAATATAAATCTCTTCTAACAATGTAAATCTATGCCTTCACTTTTTATTAATTTAACACATCCTTGGTGAATAAAAGTATTCATTTTATTTCAATTAATTTCTTTCAAAAAAAAAAAAAAAAGAAAGAATACAAATTTACTGACCCCAAACTTTTGAACAGTATATTGTGAGAAAACCTTTTTATTTGTTAAGGAATCCTGGGGGAAAAAATCACAGGTTTCAACAAAATATTAAGCAGCAAAACTATTTCCAACATTGATTATAAATCAGTATATTAGAATGATTTCTGAAGGATCATGTGACACTGAAGACTGGAGTAATGGTGCTGAAAATTCAGCTTTGTATCACAGGAATAAATTACATTTTAAAATATATTCACATAGAAAACAGTTTTTTAAATTGAAATAATATTTCACAATATAACAGTTTTTTCTGTATTTTATTTTATCAAATAAAAGCAACCTTGATGACCATAAGAAATGTCTTTGAAAACATTAAAAGTCTTGCTGATCCCAAACTTTGGGTGTGACCCTGGACCACAAAGCCAGTCATAAGGATACATTTTATAATATTTTGATTTCTATGTATGGTTTGTTAGGATAGGACAATATTTGGCCAAGATGCAACTATTTGAAAATCTGGAGTCTGAAGGTGCAAAAAAATCTAAATATTGAGAAAATCGCCTTTAAAGTTGTCCAAAAGTTCTTATTACTAATCAAAAATAAAGTTTTGATATATTTAAGATCAAAAATGTACAAAATATCTTGATAGAACATGATCTTTAGTTAATATCTCAATGATTTTTGAGATAAAAGAAAAATGTATAATTTTGACTCATACAATGTATTTTTGGCTATTGCTACAAATATACCCGTGCTATTTAAGACTTGTTTTGTGCTCCAGGGTCACATACTAATATATAATAATATACAAATATTGTATACTATAAAAAATAAATACTGTTTCAGTGCTGAAATTTATTTTACAAGCATTAAGATATTTTCAAGAAATTTTCTAATTGACATTACATTACCATACGCTCATTTCTCCCACAAATTAAAAAGATAATTGTGATTTTTGTCCTACAGTTCAAATACAATCCAAGTTATATTTCACAGTTCTGACTTCAGAATTAGAGAAAATTCCAGAATTTATCTTTTCAGTCAGAAAAGTACTGATGCTTCGTATTCTTTATAGGGAAAATCACTGTTGATTTGGATCTGATTTGGGGTGAAACATGAGCTGGAGATCTACACCTGTATTGTTTTGTTGGTATGGTGTTGTATTTTTGTTAAAACACGGTTGTTGTGTTTCTGTACGTCCCTCGGTGATGCATGTCTCAGTGCTTAGATATTTTAAAAAAGCCCCGTTTTTTGCCCAAATGAATTGCTATTTATTTTTGTATCACAGAATAATGTTTTTGTGAAGTAAAAAAAATCGAATCCAATCTAAGAGTAATCCAAGCGCACAGTATAAAGTATGCAATAATGTCACCTATGAGTAATTCTCCTGTAATTGATGAAGGACAGTGTGTCCAGACCAGCCCACTGAACGAGACACACGTGTTTCTTTTGTCCAAATGAAGGCAATAGCAACCAGATCCGTGTCTGAGTCTTTATTCCTAAAAACCAAACAGAAAACAGATGAAAAACGTTAAGATACAACATTGCTGTTTTCAGTGTTAATGGATTTTATTGCTCAACTAATGCATTCACAGGAAAGTTTTCTTGCTCAGAAGTTCCTCATGAGCTCAGATGTTTCTCCTAGAACATCTTTGGAGAATCAAACTGATGCAAATGAGTCACTGGTTTGTTTAGTACAGTAAGCTTTCACATGAATGAGCGTTTGATGAGAAGTGACGTCATGTTGAGGTGCAACAAAGTAACAATGTTTCTAAAAATAACGCCATTTTCAATGTAACACTGTTGCAGTACTGAAAGCTGCTACTTTTAGACATTAAGATCTTTTTTTTAAATGTTAGACTTTTTTTTGTTTGTTTGTTTCATTTGTTTGTCCAGTGAGTCAAAACCGCAAACGTTTTTGAACTGGATAAATAAACAGGTTAAATATTTATCAAAAAAACAAAATCAGCTGTAATTCCTGTTACATAATTTCCCTCAGTGTCCATTCGCCTGCCAGAGCGCGTACACCCGCTGAGGGCTACTAGTTTACCCATGGTTAACCCTTACTGGCCAGTCATGAGTTCGCTCTCGCTGCGCTTCTGGCCGAACTAGAGGAACGTGAACAGGAAGAATCCAAATCCAGTGTTTGAGTTCGCATCCGAAGCGGAAGTTTCTGGAGTGAGCGACCGAATCGAAGAGCGGGAGCATGAGGAGGCTGTCGGCGGCGCGGAGCGGCTCTCTGCTCGGCCTCGTGTTGCTGCTGCTGCGTGCTGAACTCTGCGGGTCACAGCGATGTGAGTAAAACAGATCAACGAGATCAAACTAGCGACATGAAAACATTCACTTTACCAACAGCTTACTGTCACAAAGTGATTAAACTTACTTTAGAAACCGTTACTCTGATCAGCCGTTTGTTGAGCAGTGTTTACCTTTACATTTACCACAGTTTACACCAAAACATAGTTACTTTAGTTGGTGTTACTACCAAACTGTGGTAACTTGATATTTATCTCTGTCATCAAATAAGAACTGAATCAAAATGACAGTCTTTAAAGCACATCTCACATTAATGTAATGTGGTTTTATATCAGAAACAGCTCTGGTAAATATGGTGGTAGTTTGGAGGAAAATGTACCATGGTTACCATGGTCAATTTTTGCAGTCTATGACATGAATATGATTAAGGTACTTATTTTTAGTTAAAATGAAGTCACAGAGTGGCAAAAATGACTATTTACAAACAGCTGGAACAATGTTTCAAACTAGTGTTTTCAAAATTAACAGTGTTTACCAAGTTACAGTGTTGCAATGTTTATAAAAGTAACTAACAGTGTTTACAAAATTAACAGTTATTTGTGAGCCTGGACCACAAAACTAGTCATAAGGGTCATATTGTTGAAACTGAGATTTATACATCATCTGAATAAATAAGTTTTCCATTGATGTATGATTTGTTAGGATAGAACAATATTTAGTTGAGATAAAACTATTTGAAAATATGCAATCTGACGGTGCAAAAACTTAAAATATTGAGAAAATAGCTTTTAAAGTTGTTCAAATGAAGTTCTAAGCCATGCATATTACTTATCAAAAATTAGGTTCTGATATATTTACGGTAGGAAATGTACTAAATATCTTCATGGAACATGATCTTTACTTAATATGCTAATGATTTTTGGTATAAAAGAAAAATCGATCATTTTGACAATGTATTTATGGCCCTTTTTTGTTGTTTATGAAAGTAACAGTAACAATGTTTCTAAAAATGACAGAATTTACAAAGTAACAATATAGCAGTGTTAATAAAAGTAACAGAATTTACAAAATAAAAATGTTGCCATTTACAAAAGTAACAGTGTTTCTAAAAATAAGTGGTAAAAGGTAACTGTTTAGGAAAAAAGATTTATATTTATAAAAACTTTTTATAATAAAAAGGTTTGTGAAAGTAACAATGTTTCTAAAAGTATCAATTTGCAAAGTAACAATATAGCAGTGTTCACAAAAGTAACAATATTTACTAAATAAAAATGTTACCATTTACAAAAATAACAAGGTAACAGTTTTTTTGTAAAAATAACGTATTTACAAAGTAACAGTGTTCAGAAAGATAACTGTAACAGTGTTTTCAAAATTAACAATATTTACAAAAGTAACAATGTTTACAAGTAACAGTGTAGTCAGTTTCCTGCAGATCAGATTACATTCTAACACTTTACAGATAGTAACATATAAAGTGATGTGAGGATGTGTAATACGGCTGTTTCATTCATACTGTGTGTGTGTGTGTGTGTGTGTGTGTGTGTGTGTGTGTGTGTGTGTGTGTGTGTGTGTGTGTGTGTGTGTGTGTGTGTGTGTGTGCGCGTGCGTGGGTGTGCAACTGCCCTACATTACAGACTGACAACAGAGAGTTCAAATCAATAGTCTTGTTTAACATAGACCGTGTTGTAGTTCATCTCAAACTCTGTCAGTGTTGAAGAGGTTTATTCTAGAAATGTTCTCTAGTAAGAGACTCTGGCGGCAGCGGCGGCACGTGGGGAAATAAATCCCTGCGTAACTCCACTGACCCGCACAATGAAGCCATTTGATTGAGTTAAAGCTGATGTTCATGAAGCTGACTCATTTTCTGAAGTCTAGTCTCTTTAATGTACTTGAGCAGTACCACAGTACATTGATATAAAACATAATTACACTCCATGGTACTTGAAATCAATTGATATATGTAGGCTAGCCTGATTAATCAGAAATATTGGCTGATAATGGTATGGCAAGCCATTTTAGCCTAAAATATACCATGCGCTACTCGTCGTAATTGCAGTTTTACTAGTAACAATTCAATTAGAGAAATCTACAAATGAATTTTTTACTAGTCATATGTCTCCATTGACTTCCATTCATTTGTAATTACAGAGCTCTACAACAGAATTTTTACTAGCAAGAATTTCAATTAGAGCTCTCTAAATACATTTTTATTAGTAAGAATTCCATTTAAAGAGCTCTCTAATTCAATTGTTACTAGTAAGAACTGAATTAGAGAGCTTTTTAATTCAATTACAGAGCTCTGCAATTAAACATATCTTTAATGTGTTTTTCTACTAGTAAAAATTAAATTAGAGAGCTCTGTAATTGGAATTATTACTAGTAATAGTTCAGTTTTAGAACTCTGTAATTAAAAATGAATGGAAGTCAATGGAGACATATGACTAGTAAAAATGAATTTGTTGAGCTCTCTAATTGGAATTGTTACTAGTAAGAACTGAATTAGAGAAATCTCTAATTATAATTGTTACTAGTAAGAACTGAATTAGAGAGCTCTTTAATTCAATTATAGAGCTCTGCAATTAAACATATCTTTAATTTGTTTTTTACTAGTAAAAACTGAATTAGAGAGCTCTGTAATTGGAATTATTACTAGTAAAAATTGATTTAGAGAGCTCTCTAATTGTAATTGTTACTAGTAAAAATGCAATTACGAAGAGTATTCTTAGTGTATTTTAGGCTAAAACGGCTTGCCATATTATGGCACATAAGTCAGTGTAAAAATACACTGCAGAAAATGCTTTTCTAGTTTTGTTTCCAGCCAAAATATCTAAAAATTCTTAAAACAAGAAGGATTTTCTAGACTAGTAAAATTTATTGTCTTGTTTTCAGAAAAAAAGTGCATTTTAGCTTGAAACAAGCAAAATAATCTGCCAATGGGGTAAGAAAAATAAATTTGAAATAAGATTTTTTTTCTTACCCAATTGGCAGATTATTTAGCTTGTTCTAAGCAAAAACTCACTTAATTTTGACTTGTTTTTTTCTGAAAACAAGACAATAAATTTAACTTGTCGAGAAAATCCTTCTTGATTTAAGAAGTTTTAGATATTTTGGCTGGAAACAAGACAAAAATCTAAGCTAGAAAAGCATTTTTGCAGTGTAGAGTCTGTTTGGTAGACTATGTAAGTTGTGAACACATTGATTGGTATTACCATAGTGTTTGTGGAAATGCCATGTTAATTGAATGGCTCTGATCTGATGTGCTATCTCTCATGTCCAGTTCTCCCACAGAATAAAGCATCTCAGTTCTTGCTGCGACACAGACGTGCAAACACTCTGTTTGAGGAGAGCAAGAAAGGAAACCTGGAGCGCGAGTGCATCGAGGAGCTGTGCAATAAAGAGGAGGCGCGAGAGATCTTTGAAAACAATCTGGAAACGGTGAGTTGCGTCAGCGATCGATGCTCTCTGATGTTTGTGTTGCGATCCGTCACGCCGTTGACCGTGACATTGACCCGTCGGCCGTGTGCGTGCCGTCAGTCATGTGAGCTCTGTGGCTGGAAATGAATCACTACATGCTTTATGATATCTGTGAATAATCTCATGATTATATTTGTTCTCTGCTTTTTCCAGGAATATTTCTATCCCAAGTATGTTGGTAAGTTATCATCATTATTTTTGTGCAAATCAACACTGACAGTGTCTCTGAAATATGATTGCAAAACTCACTGGAACTGAAGCTGATTTGACTCTGACCCACAAAAACAGACTCACAGTCATTGTTATTTCTTTTTTTAAACAGAAAATCACTTTGTATAATTAAATACAATTATAAAATTACAAAACCACTATACAGGTGAACAGACTAACAGATACTTCTCCAGTTGATTAATTACAATACAATATGGTTTTTCTGAAATGTTCTGTTTAAATATGCAAATGAGGCTAATCTAATTAAATATGCACTAATTTGCATGCATTTCTAGAACTGAAAACTGAACATTGGGTAAAGCTAAATTCATAATTCTTGTTTGATTTTGCTGACGTATTAAAGACAAAACCAGTCATTAGGGTAAATGTTTTATTTAAAATTTGAGATTTATGCATCATCTGAATACAGTAAAGCTAAATAAATAAGCTTTCCATTGATGTATGGTTTGTTAGGATAGGACAATATTTGTCCAAGATTTAACTATTTGAAAATCTGAGGGTGCAAAAAACTCTAAATATTGGGAAAATCACCTTTAAAGTTGTTCAAATGAAGTTCTTAGCAATGCATATTTCTAATCAAAAATTAAGTTTTGAAATATTTATGGTAGAAAATGTTTCAAACAATAGCAGTATTTAAGTTACAGTGTTTACAAAGTTAACAGTTATTTGTGACCCTGGACCACAAAACCAGTCATAAGGGTCAACTTTTTGAAATTGGGATTTATACATCTTCTGAATAAACAAGTTTTCCATTGATGTATGATTTGTTAGGATAGGACAATATTTGTCTGAGATACAACTATTTGAAAATCTGCAATCTGAGAGTGCAAAAACTCAAAATATTGAGAAAATCACCTTTAAAGTTGTCCAAATGAAGTCCTTAGCAATGCATATTACTAATCAAAAAATAAGGTTTGATATATTCACGGTAGGAAATTTACAAAATATCTTCATGCAACATGATCTTTACTTAATATGCTAATGATTTTTGGCATAAAAGAAAAATTAATAACTTTGCCCCGTGCAATGTATTTTTGGCTTTTTCTACAATATATATCCATGCCACTTAAGACTAGTTTTGTGCTCCAGGGTTACAAATCAGAAAATACTGTCAACAGACAGAAAACAAACACATTTTTACCATGTTTTTAGCAGTAAAACATTATTTAAATCAATGTAAATGAAATATAAACACGCCTTCAGAATATAGAGAGGAATAAAAATGTAAGAGGAATGAAATCTACAAATGCAGATAGATAAAGTGCAAGAAAAGAAACACTTAAATGTGAATTTGTTTTCTTTCCTCTAGACTAAAATAACAAAATGGATGCAAAATGTACTGAAAAATTGACTAGTGCATGAAAAAAAATGGTTTTGCATGGACAACTAGGAAAAAAGTCTGACCTCTGTGATTGCCAACAAGGGTTGTACTGAGTCTTGTTTTGCGAAGAAGTCAAATACTTATTTCACTCATTAAAATAAAAATCAATTCAGAACTTTTTGGAAATGCATTTTTTTGTTGCATTCTGTCTCTCACTGTTCAAAAAAACCTAGCATTAAAATTCTAGACTGATCATTTCTTTGTCAGTGGGCAAATGTACAAAATCAGCAGGGGATCACAAATGTATTTACATGAGTTTATAATTAGTGTGTATTGAGTTGAGCATGATCAGATGGACTGAAGCGTGTGTTGTTTTGTCTGTAGTGTGTCTGGGCTCTCACCGCGTGGGCATCAGCGATCCAAACTCTGCTCCTGGAATCCCTCAGAATCTGCGCACCTGTGTTCAAGGTGAGTGGTGTTATGCAGTCTGTGTTAGTGTTGGGTTTGTCAGTGTGGAGTGTGTTTGAGCTGCTGTGTGTTTCAGAGATCAGTAACCAGTGTCTGCCGCTGCCGTGTCACACGGAGGGTTACCAGCGCTGTGTGGACGGTCAGGGCTCCTTCACCTGTGTGTGTAAAGCGGGATGGAAGGGTCAGCGCTGTGAGCAGGGTGAGATCAGATTCACCACTTCACTACTCGTACTGTAAATATGAACCTTTCAGGACTTGAACACATCGTGATGACATCGAGGTCATGGGTTCGATTTCCGAAGAATGCATGAACCGATCCAATGTAAACCTTACATAAATGTGACCCTGCATCACAAAACCAGTCGTAAGGGTCCATTTTTTGAAATTGAGATGTATCATCTAAAAGCTGAATAAATAAGCTTTCCGATATTCAGCTGAGATACAACTATTTGAAAATCTGGAATCTGAGGCTGCAAAAAAAAACCACCCTTTAAAGTTCTTAGCAATGCATTTTACTAATCAAAAATTAAGTTTGGATATATTTATGATAGTAAATTTACAAAATATCTTCATGGAACATGATCTTTACTTGATGAGCCAATGATTTTTGGAATAAAAGAACAATTTATAAATTTGACCCATACAATGTATTTTTGGCTCTTGCTACAAATATGCCTGTGCTCCAGCATCACATATTAACATCTAATAATATTATATACTATAAAAAAATAAATACTGTTCCAATACTGAAATTCATTTGACAAGCATTAAGACATTTTCAAAAAGCGATAATTGTGGTGTTGTTTTTTGTCCTACAGTTCAGACTTTTTTTTTGAGTTTATGTCTTGCAATCCAAGTTATATTTCACAGATCTGACTTCAAAATTGCGATAAAATTTAGGATAAAAACAACCTTTTTTTTTTTTTTTTTCCATTTTGAAAAATACTGATGCTTCGTATTCTTTATAGAGAAAAACGTTATTGATTTTCGTCTGATTTGAGGTGAAATATGAAAACCACACCTGTGTTGTTTTGTTAGTATGGTGTTTTATTTTTTTTTAAAACATGGTTCTTGTGTTTCTGTTCAAGTTTTGATATATTTACGGTAGGAAATCTACAAAATATCTTCATGGAACATGATCTTTAATTATTATCCTAATTATTTTTGGCATAAAAGAAAAATTGATCATTTTGAGCCATTCAATGTATTGTGAGCTATTGCTTCAAATATAGCCGTGCTACTGAAGACTTGTAAAGTTTTGTGCTCCAGGGTCACTGATGTAAATAATGGATAGGTTAGAGCACCACCTACTGCTCAGAAGTTAGCACTGGTAATGCACAGATGATTATTACTAGTATTTATAATTATTTGATTGGCTTACAGATATTAATGAGTGTGAAGACCCAGAATTCCCTGCGGGCTGCAGCCAAACGTGTCACAACCTCCCCGGCAGCTTCGTGTGCAGCTGCGAGAAGGGCTACTACACCCACGACAACGTCCACTGCCACGGTGAGGGTCACCGCACAGGTCACAGGTGTCAGAGGTCAGAGGTCGGCGCTGGCTTCACGTCTGCCAGACGAGTCTGAGCTCCAGCGGCTCTTCCAGGAATCCTGGGATTTTCCTGTAAAAGAGAAACACGATTCCATCCAGCTGTGAGGTCCAGCGTTCATATTAAACCACACACACACACACACACACACACACACACACTTAAAGGTTCATTATGTAACAGTGTTTTTAAGCTCATAAATCATCAGACACCGTTTCCCTTTGGCAGAAACAATGTTCCTGTGAGTTTATCTGCAGGATCCACAGTGCCGTGTGTGTGATTGTGTGGTTTGTGTTGCTGGACGCAGGCACTCCATGTTAGAATAACAGTGATGAAATCACGCCGGTGGACTTCTGGGAACGATCAAAACACAAATCTGTGACTAGATTGCAGTTCTGTTCTGTTATGAGCGTGCTGGGATCCTGGTGAAGGGGGAATGTGTGATTCGTGGTGTTTTTCAGTCACTATCTGGTGCAAGTCAAACTTGTTTCAAGTGTTGAAGCAGAAGCGTTTAGATCAGAAGGTGTTTAGGTCATGAAAACATCACTGAGAAGTAATGATGCAAGTTATATAATAATATTACTTTTTCCGAGTAACTAGTAAAGTAACGCATTACTTTTTAATTGACAAGAAAATATCTGAGTTATTTTTCAAATAAGTAACGCCAGTTACTTTCCCTCATTTATTGATTAAAAGCTCTCCTGTCCTCATGTTGAGAGAAATCAAGAGTAAGATGTTCCTTTAGTTCTAGAATAAATGTGAACATGCATTAATTCATCTCACTCACTAAAAAACAGATGCAGTGTTCTTCAAAATGAATAAAAACAATGAAATTCAAGCAAACCTACAATAATTAAATATGTTCAATAATACAAATATCCTTTATGTATTTAATCCCATTTTATTAACCGATGTCTTTGCTGCCGACCTTCGATGATCCGATTCATCCATACTAATAAGCACAAATGACTCAAGATAATCTAACATTTGTTTTCCTTTTTTTTATTGCTGAAGAGAAGACATTTGTTCTTCTGCGGTCTACTGTACAGACAGAGATTTACTTTTCTCTAAGCCTGAGGCTTTTGCTGTGAAAAGGCTTTTACGTTTGACAAAAATAGATTTTTATATTAAAAACAAACAAGCAAGCCCTGCCCGGATTTAAAAGTAACGCAAAAGTAACGCATTACTCTCTATCAAAAGTAACTAAGTAACGTAATTAGTTACTTTTTTTAGGGAGTAACTCAATATTGTAACGCATTGCTTTTAAAAGTAACTTTGCCCAACTCTGATGAGAAGTGATGCTGTAGATTTGTTCATTGTATTCAGATTTAATTAATTATTTATTTAATTGTATGTATTTATTGATATTTATTAAGACTGGCTTTATTTTCAGGTTGTTGCCAAAGCAACATTTCTTGTTTTCATTAAAGTTAAACTGAGTTGCTAAAATAACTAAATAACTAAATATATCAAAACAATAAAAATATATAAATACTACATAGACATCTTAAAATAAATAACTAATAAATAAATACGAAACAAAATGACTAAAACTGATTTAAAAATTAAAAACAGAAAAAATTCAAAATATAAACAAAATGTATAGTAGCATCTAAATGATTCTAAAATAGCAACAAAAAAAAAACATTTTAAATGTAAAATAGAAACAGTTATTTTAATAAAAATGAAAAATGACTAAAAGTTAAAAAATAATAAAAACATACAAATAAAATTTTATTCAAAATAGGAACAAGTATAATATGAAATAAAAATAATATATAATAATAAAAGACGTCAAACATCAAAACTTAGACTAAAAATTTATAAATACTACATAGACATCTTTAAAAAAAATTAACTATTAACAATTATAAAAACACAAAACAAAATTACTAAAACTAAAAAAATGAAAACACATTTAAAACATGAACAAAAGTATAATAGCATCTAAATGATTCTAAAATAAAAAAAATAATTTTAAATGTAAATTAAAAACAAATAACAGCTATAAAATTAAACAACAAAAAAATGACAAAATTCAGTAAAATCTAATAAAAAAATATAAAGTCTAAAATGAGCTAAATCTATAATAGAATACCAATGATACTAAAATAACACTGCTGATGTTTGTATATTACAGTGTGTTTGTGAATCTGATGGTGTGTGTGTGTGTGTGTTTCAGATATCAATGAGTGTATCATGTACCCCAGTGTGTGTGTGGAACCTTCCAAATGTGTCAACGTTCCGGGATCGTTCGAGTGCCGCTGTCCGCTGGGATACAACTACAACATGAGCTCACACCAGTGTGTTGGTGAGACCATAACACTTCTTCATTCACTGTCCATACCTTCATCATCATCAACCAATGTGTCATTCCATCACTGCCTCACCAACGGATCCTCTGTGGTGAATGGGTGCCGTCAGAATGAGAGTCCAAACAGCTGATAAAAACATCACAATAATCCACACCACTCCAGTCCATCAGTTCACATCTTGACAAGACATAAGCTGAAACACATCCATTATTAAAATGTTTTTAAATATTAACAATTCTGTAATCCAAAATAACACTTCCTCCAGTGAAAAGTGGTCTGGTCTGAATCAGGAGAGAAATCTGCACAGATCAAGCACAGTTTACAAGCCAAAACAGCTCTAAACAAATATGCGGCTGGATTTTGATGTGTGGGACAACAGGAAATTGACTTTTTCACTAGAGGAAGTGTTATTATGGATTATGAACTCGTATTTTAGTTAAAAACATCTTGGTGGATTTGTTTGGACTCTCATTCTTATGGCACCCATTCACTGCACACTAAAATGTATTCACCCTCAGGTCATCCAAGATTAGGATGAGTTTGTTTCTTCATCAGATTTGTAGAAATGTGTCATTCCATGCTCCTTCCTCACTAATGGATCACCAATGCAGTGAATGGGTGCCGTCAAAATGAGATTTCAAACAGCTGATAAAAACATCACAATAATCCACACACCACTCCAGTCCCTCAGTTAACATCTGGAATAGACAAAAGCTGAAACAAATCCATCATTAAAACATTTTTAACTAAAACACAAGTCCATAATCCATAATAATGCTTCCTCCGGTGAAAAAGTGGTCTGGTCTGAATCAGGAGAGAAATCTGCACAGATCAAGCACAGTTTACAAGCCAAAACAGCTCTAAACAAATGGAGGTGGACAACAGGAGATGGACTTTCACTGGAGGAAACTTCATTATGGTTTATGGACTCGTATTTGAGTTAAAAGACATTTTGATGAATGGGTGCCGTCAGAATGAGAGTCCAAACAAATCCATCATTAAGATGTTTTTAACTAAAATACAAGTCTATAATCCATAATAATGCTTCCTCCAGTGGAAAAGTCCATCATCAAAATCCAGCCGCATATTTGATTAGAGCTGTTTTGGCTTGTGCAGATTTCTCTCCTGATTCAGACCAGACCACTTTTTCACTGGAGGAAGTTAAAAACATTTTAATGATAGATTTGTTTCAGCTTTCGTCTTCTCAAGATGTTAACGGATGGACTGGAGTGGTGTGGATTACTTGCGCTCATTCTGACGGCACCCATTCACATCCACTGGTGAGCAAGTGATGCAATGCTTGTTGGTTGATCTGTTTGTTTATTCTGATGTGATCGTGTGTGTGTCTCCATCAGATGTGGATGAGTGTGAGCAGGACGTGTGTGAGGGCGAGTGTGTGAACAGCGTGGGGAGTTTCTCGTGTCACTGTGACGGACGTAAAGGTGTGAGACTGGCAGCAGACGGCCTTCAATGTGAGAAGATCCCCGAGTGTCTGGATCTGTACGACTATAAGCATGAGGAGATGCTGTATCTGGGAGAGCAGTTCTCCGGCGTACCCGTCATCTACCTGCGCTTCCGTCTGCATGCCGACACCAAGTACGACTCCTGGTTTTTCTGTGTTTATGAGGAATGATGGGATAGCTGCGGTAACTGAACACTGGCAGGTTTCCAGTTCAGGAAGTCTAGCTGTGTCTGATTGCGCTATTATTGAAGACAGTTCCTGATAAAACGCAGCTGATATAATATTTAGTTTGACCTCCTGAAGTGGATGAACACCATTTTCTGAAGGTTCTTTAAATCTTTTAACTTTAAAAGTGTTGTTTGGTTAACAGATAAGAATCTGTTGTTATTGCTAATTAAAACTATTACATCATTTCTGTTAAGGCGAGACACTGCAGGTGAATAGGGTAAAAAAAATGTACTAATAGATATTACCTTACTTACTATGTTGATTGATTAATGATTACATTGATAATTGCAAAAAAAAATTCTATTTCAAGTTTTCTAAGATGTTAGGTTATAATATGCAAATGAGCATGATTTAATGAAATATGTGCTAATTTGCATACATTTCTAGTACAAAAATCTAAGTCAGTTTCAAAATTCTTGTTTAATTTGTTTGACATATTAGAGTCAAATGTTTTTATAGAGGGAATAAATCTAATTTCATCACTCCATAATTCAGAAAAATGTTTTTGCCTGCAGTGTCTCCTCTTAAATGAAAAAAATCTGAAATAAATTAAAGTATTGGTTGAAAAACTTTCTCTTTAAAAATGTAATTGTAAAGTTTTGTCCTCTAACTGAAGTTTGGTCTAAGTTTAAAAAAAAAAAAAAAAGTAAAAAATAATGACAAAAGCATGTTACAAAAACATTAAAATTGACTTCAAACAAATATAAAAACAAAAGCTAATTCAAAAAATAAATGGTATTAGAAAAATAATAAAATCAAATATTTTTCTAATTGAAATAAAGCTAAAAAAAATAAAGTATATTTAAATATTAATACATATTAGATGAAACATTTAAATTTAATTTAGAAATGTTGGCAATTAACTGAAATAAAATAAGTTTAAGTACAAAAATTACTAGATGTTATTAAACTAATCTAAATATAAATATAAAAAATAATAATAATAAAAATTGAAAAGCACATTAAATTACTAAAAATTCTAAATGATTAAAAAAAACTGAAAATTTCAAAACAAAAGCTAATTCAAATGTAAATAATACTAAGGTAACTTCAGAGTGTTGTAATGTGTATTTCTTCCCACAGGTTTGCAGCTGAATTTGATTTCCGCACGTTCGATCCGGAGGGAGTGATTCTGTACGCCGAATCTGCGCAGGACTCGTGGTTTATGTTGGGTTTACGGTCCGGACGCATCGAGGTCCAGTTTAAGAACGAACACTCCGTCAAAATAACCAGCGGAGGAAAAGCCATCAATGACGGCCAGTGGCACGTGGTGCGTTTAAATCAAACGTCAATTATAAATGATCACATCTGTGTCTCAAAAGACCTGCTACATTGTTCTAACAATATTTACTTATATTTATACCTAATCTGAACGCTGGATAAATAAGCTTTCCATTGATGAATGGTTTGTTAGGATCGGCTGAGAAACAACTATTTGAAAATCTGGAATCTGAGGATGCAAAAAATAATAATATTGAAAAAATCGTTGTCCAAATGAAGTTCTTAGCAATGCATATTACTAAATTTTAAATTTTCTATTAATTTTTGATATTTACGGTAGCAAATTTACAAAACATCTTCACGGAACATGATCTTCACTTAATATCCTAATGTTTTTTGGAATGAATGCAATATATTTTTGGCTATTGCTACAAATATACCCATTTTACTTAAGACTGGTTTTGTGCTCCAGGGACACATTTTATAATCTTTTTTTACATTTCTGTTAAAAACAACAGAATAAGAACAAGTAGAAGAAGTTACCAATCAAATGAAATCAGCATTAACAAAAGTAATTTGTACTACAGAGGTGGCACAGGAGAACACAAAATGAGG
Organism: Garra rufa; assembly: GCF_049309525.1. Lineage (NCBI taxonomy): Eukaryota > Metazoa > Chordata > Actinopteri > Cypriniformes > Cyprinidae > Garra > Garra rufa. Next base: position 55,187,680 of record NC_133366.1, read on the forward strand.
CTCAGAGGTGGCAAGAGTCAAATTCATAAATTTGTGTTGAGAATAATGTTTTAAGGGGAGACACAGCAGGCCAAAACACAAAAAACAAGTTTAAGATTTTGGGCTTTTTGTTGTTCCGTAAAGTGTTTTTTCAGACTAGTGGAAAGAAAACGCCTGAAAGACACTGTTAAGTGTTTCTTCTCTAGCACTTTATCTATTTGTGTCAATAGATTTCAATTACAGTACAGATTTTTAAAGGCCATGAGTTTTTTCTCCTGCACTGAGCCATAAATCTCATCACATTTTATTCCTGTCTATGAAGGTTTTTACAGAGGGATTTGTTCATATAGAATTTGCTTGATTTTATACAACAGTATTCCCCAGAAAATAGTAAAAAATGTAGTGTCTCCTGTCCGTTCTAAGTTTTATCTGAATTATGGTGACGAAATGAGATCCAAAATCCAAAATCCTCTCTGTATCAAAAAAATTTAATTAAGAATTTTGAAGAATTTTAAACCTAACATTTTAGAAAACGTTTTATCAAAGTAATCAATCAACTGAGTAAAGATCATGACGATTAGTTAATTTTTTTAGCCTGTTCACCTGCAGTGTCTCGCCTTAAATATAAAAATTTGAATATAGAAATACTAAATGATTTAAATAACTGAATGAAACCAAACCTGCAAGTAGGTGGCGACTAGTTGCTGATTTAATTACTGAATCATTCATTCATTTGATTCATTCGAACTAGTGAATCTGAATTACACTTTGTTCATTACTATCTGTCAGAATAGTGGTCAAAAGTGTAGTTTGGAAAGTTTATTTGATCAAAAATACAGTAAAATTGTGAAATATTTTTATAATTTAAAAGAACTCTTTTCTATGTGAATATCTATTCAAATGTAATTTATTCCTGTGATCAAAGCTGAATTTTCAGCATCATTACTGCAGTCTTCAGTGTCACACGATCCTTCAGAAATCATTCGCATTTGCTGATTTGCTGCTCAAGAAACATTTCTAATTATTATCAATGTTGAACACAATATTTTTGTGGAAACAGTGATGCATTTTATTTTTCAAGATTCACAGATGAATAGAAAGTTCAAAAGAACAGCATTTAAATGAAACCGGAATCTTTTGTAACATTATAAATGTCACTTTTGATCAGTTTAATGCAGCCTTGATGAGTAAAAATATTAAAACAGTTGTGCTGCGCTAGTGTGTACGATGTGGTGTGTGAACTGTTCTCTGTGTCTGTAGATCTCGGTGGAGGAGCTGATGGGAAGCATCAGTGTGAAGATCAGTAAAGAGGCGGTGATGAGCATCAACAGTCCTGAGCGTCTCTTCAGCCCCGTCAATGACAAACTGGAGACCAAAGTGTACATCGCCGGCCTGCCTATTCGCAACGAGAGCCTCATCAAACCGGTCAGTGCTCGCAAACAAAGTCAGACATTAAAGATTTACAAAACCTCACAAATCAGTTGATTTCAAAGAGTTTTTGGTTTTGTTTGTGGCGCTGCGGAATAGATCAACCCCAGGCTGGACGGCTGCATCCGCGGCTGGAATCTGATGAACCAGGGAGCGTCTGGAGTGAAGGAGGTGATTCAGGGGAAGGAGAGCAAACACGGTTATGTCTTTGTGGAGAAAGGCTCGTTCTTCAGCGGCGGAGGCCTGGCGCACTTCAACATCGACTACAGTGAGTTCAGAACGCTTACTGGAACATTCACACAGAAATACAATTAAAGAGCTTCTGTAACACATCCGTTACTACAGAAGATTCCCTTTGAACTTGGCTTGCATTTTTGCACTGTGTAAGTGGAGTCAAATGTGTTTCTATAGTGCTTTAAACTGAAAAATCCAGATCATTTCAAAGCAGCTTTACAGTAATAAACAGAATGAGTTGTTTATGTTGCAGAATTCATCAGTTATGCATCAGTAACCGCACAAATGATGTGTGTTGTCCTTGGATGGGTGAATGATGTGTGTGTTTTTCAGGCAGGATGGATCGCTGGTCGCTGGATGTTGTGATGAGCATCCGTCCGTCCAGCAGCACCGGTGTGTTGTTTGCTCTGGTCAGCAATGGCTCTGTGCCTCTGTCGGTTGCGGTGGTGACGCGAGGACCGGACGATGCAGTACGTTTTTAAGGACTCTACACTTAAAATAAATAACTTAAAACATTTAAGAGCACAGTCAAAATTTCAGGAGCACCTTCTAATCAATAATCTAAGAATCTGATTAGCCTTCCCATTATGAGGTGATATTTGACTCCTTGAAGTGATTTATAGGGTTTTTTTTTTTTACCTTTGTACTGTAATAACATTTTTCTAACTTTATTAAAGATATGTCATCTTTTGTCAAATTTCATATTAAAAAGTTATATTTGTGACCCTGGGCCACAAAACCAGTCATAAGTGTCAAATTTTGTGTTAATTGAGATTTATACATAATAAATAATAATTATAAATAAATAAATAAATCTTTCAATTGATGTATGGTTCGTTATGATAGGGCAATATTTGACTGAGAGACAACTATTTGAAAACCTAAAATCTAATTATTGAGAAATTTCCTTTAAACATTATCCAAATGAAGTATTACTAAACAAAAACATAAATTTTGATATATTTACCGTTTTATTTTTATTTTTTCATATTTACAAAATTTACAAAATATCTTCATGGAACATGATGTTTACTTAATATTCTAATTATTTTTGTCATAAAGGGAAAAATCAATAATTTTGACCCTTACAATGTATTTTTGGCTATTGCTACAAATATACCGGTGGCGCTACTTAAGACGTAAGGTTTTGTGCTCCAGGGTCACATTTTATGAGCTTTTTAACATTTCTAAATAAAACTACAGAATAAGAACAAGTAGCAGAATTTGCCAATCAAATGAAATCAGTATTAAAAATTAAAAATTAAATTTTGCCCAGAGGTGGCATGAGTGCTGTCAAATTCGTAAATTAATGTTTTAAATATAAAATTTGGAATATAGAAATATAAAATGATTTAAACAACTGAAAAGATACTTTAAAAATTAAACTGAAAATGCCAGTAGGTGGCGGCAAATCACTGATTTAATCACTGAGTTATTTGTTCGTTTGATTCGTTCAAACGTCTGATTTATTCAGGAATTAAACAAGTGACTGTCTTTATGAATAGAAAACTGATTGACTCACTAGATTTGTTTAAAACCGCACGTTGATTCATAAACAAAACACTGCTGTGTTTGAATGGAGATGCACTGTGGCTCAGTTGTGACTGGTGTCAAACTATTTTTGACGACAGAATGGAGCAAAATCAGGCAATAGTCTTATAGACAGACAGTGTCACTTAATATTAACTTCTTGTTAATTGAACTGTTGTATTAAATCATTATCTCATTAACAGCTGATCTCACATAGTTCTGTTACAATCAACTCCGCTCTTTCCACTTCACAATCAATCTCTTATTTACAGTCTCTCTACACTCTTGTTTATGAAAGGATTGGTGCAATATGTGTGTGATACATTACTCTATGTTACAAAAACACATAGAAACCTTTGATTCTCCCCTCAGTGCAAACACAAATAAGCTGATCGGGTCAGTCGTTCTGATGCTCCGACATATTCTTTTATATATTTTTTAGTTGCAAGCAGTAGGTTATTGAAATGGTCGCACTGTAGAGCCCTTAAACTAAACTCACACGTGTGTCTCTGTCTGGTGTTGCAGGATCTGCAGGTGTTTGTGGATCACATGTGTGTGGCGACGCTGCAGTCCATGATGCTGTGTTATCCGGACCGCTTGATGGTGGAGATGACAGTGTCAGCCGACGGGCTCCAGATCACGGCAAACTCCTCCAGCGTGTCCTACGGCGACAACGAGACCCTCAGCGCAGCTTTGAGCAGACTCTCCAGCGCCATGCAGGACCCTGTTCACACCTACATCGGAGGACTGCCAGGTTACTCAGTTTCTACTTCACTTTAACCTCATTTGTGACCCTGGACCACAAAACCAGTCATAAGGTTACATTTTAGTTATAATATAACTGAGATATATTTCAATAAATAAGCTTTCTATTGATGTATGGTTTGTTAGGATAGGACAATATTTGGCCGAGATACAACTATTTGAAAATCTGGAATCTGAGGGTGCAAATAAATCAAAATACTGAGAAAATCACCTTTAAAGTTGTCCAAATTAAGTTCTTAACAATGCATATTACTCATTAAAAATTACATTTTGATTGGTTTACAGTAGGAATTTTACAAAAAATCTTAATGTAACATGATCTTTACTTAATTTCCTAATGATTTTTGACATAAAAGAAAAATCAATAATTTTGACCCATACAATGTATGTTTGGCTATTGCTACAAATATACCCCAGCGACTTAAGACTGGTTTTGTGCTCCAGGGTCACATATATGAACAAATCCCTCTGTAAAAACCTTCAGAACATAGACAGGAATAAAAATGTAAAGTCTAGTGTGTGTAAGTGCTGCTGAAGTGGAGATTCATGGCTCAGTGTAGGAGAAAAAATCATTTTGAGAAAACAGCCTTTAAAAAAATGTATTGTGATTGAAATATATCGACCCAAATAGATAAAGTGCTATAAAAGAAACACTTAACAGTGACTTTTGGGTGTTTTCTTTCAATCAGTCTGAAAAAAAAAAAAAAAACTTTAGGAAAAAACTAAAAGCCCAAAATCTCAAACTTGACAGGTGCATGAAAAAACAGTTTTTGCCTGCAGTGTCTGCCCTTAAATAAAAATGTAAAAAATAATTTAAAATATGAATCAAATCTATAGTGGTCATTTTCAGGCTTTAGACCTGCGGTTAATGATGTTAACTAGTGCAGTGATAGTCAGTTTTAGTGCAGATTGCCTCACTAACAGCAGCTGGTCAGCACTCCTTCACTTCCCGGCATCTTATCAGCTTCATCAAGACATAAAGTCAATAAATCTATCAACAGTGGCATCTTGTGATGGTTTTGGAGCTCTATCATCAGATGAACCTCTGAATCAGGAGACGCTGGTGTCTGTCAGGAGCAGCTGCTTCTCATTCATCATCTTAAACGTCTCCGAACATTAGTCGATGAAGCTTTAAGTTTGTAGAATGAATGTGTGTGGTGTGTGCAGATCTGCCGCTGTCCGTCAGTCCCGTCTCTGCGTTCTACCACGGCTGTCTGGAGATGAGTGTGAACGGGCAGCAGCTGGACTTCGACGAGGCCGTCAGTAAAGACAACAGCATCAAGTCTCACTCCTGTCCTCCTGTTTCCGCCCCGGAGCCTCCGTCCTCCCAATCCCAGCCCTAGATAGAAGGTGTCGTCCAAACCTGAAGCAGGGACACGTGAGTTCCTGTCCGATGGCCTGATTCTGGGCTGTTTTGCATTGATCTGCTCATTAGTCCACTGATGACTAACACTAATGACAGAGCCTTTATTTAAAGACGCCTCTCGTATTCACTGCAGTGTTTTTATTGCTGACCTGTGTCTTTAATCAGGTTTTTACTCTCAGTATGTTGTATATAACACACTAATTTGAGTTTGAGTGTGATGTGAATATGTGTAGGTGGATGTTGAACACTAGTGACGCATTAATTGTTGTAATAAAACATGAAATGCAGCGGATTGTTGTTGTTGTTGTCGTCATGAAAACTCCAATCTCACCTTCTTAAGAGGCAAAATCCCGTCTTAGTCATGAATGAGAGCGTTTAACTCTCTAATTACCCCTTGGCTTTGAATTATATGTGGCCCTGAGGAAAACCAGAAAGTAGTAGGTCAGTTTCACAATAAGTTCCCAAAGTATGGATGGGAGAAAATAAAATAGTGGTTTTGCAACGTGATATAAACTCACAATTCTGTGAACATATGTGACCCTGGACCACAAAACCAGTCATAAGGTTAAATTTGACAAAACTGAGATTTATACATCATATGAAAGCTCAATAAATAAGCTTTCTATTGATGTATGGTTTGTTAGGATAGGACAATATTTGACTGAGATACATCTATTTGAAATCAGAAATCTGAGGATGCAAAAAAATTTAAAAGACTGAGAAAATCCCCTTTAAAGTTGTCCAAATTAGGTTCTTAACAATGCATATTACAAATCAAAAATTACATTTTGATATGTTTACAGTAGGAATTTTACAAAAAATCTTCACGGAACATGAACTTTACTTAATTTCTTAATGATTTTTGGCATAAAAGAAAAATCAAAAATTTTGACCCATGCAATGTATTTTTGGCTATTGCTACAAATATACCCCAGCGACTTAAGACTGCTTTTGTGCTCCAGGGTCACATATCACATCTCACATTATATTATATCTCACAATTTGGAGAAAGAAAGTCAGAAGTGAAAGTTTATATTGGACAATTCTGACTTTATAACTCACAATTTTGCATTTATATCTCACAGTTCTAAGAAAAAATTCATAGTTACATAGTGTCTAGTTCTATTACAGAATGCATTATGGTCTTTTAGAATCAAAGGTTTTTATAATCTTGACAAAATATGTATTGTTGAAAGTTCTGAGTCTCAAGATTCCATATTTGGTGGTTAGTTGGTGATAAAAGTGTGTACTGACAGAAATGTAACAAATAAAATCTCATAGGAGTCTCAATTTTTATATATTAACTTATATAAAGCTTTAATTTTATAGTGATTTTGGATTCAAAACATTTATTTTATATACAATAAAAAAATGGTATAGTGATTTTTTTTTTTTTTTTTTTTACAGTAAATGTAATCTTCTATAACTTTTTAACTGATTCCACTTCTGCAATAACACAATTGTCTTCTTAAAAACAAGAGACCAACCTTCAGCATTCATGAATTATAACAATTTAGGATTGGAACTGTTCATTTACCGCTTGTCTTTGTCTTCTGCCACACAAAGGTTTGAGATCAGTAAGATTTTTAATGCGTTTTAAAGAAGACTTTTCTGCTCATCGAGGCTGTGTTTATTTGATAAAAAAATACAGAAAAAAATGTAATATTGTAAAATGTTAATGCAATTTAATATAGTGGTTTCCTAATTTAATATACTTTAAAATATAATTTATTCCAGTGATGCAAAGCTGAATTTTCAGCATCATTACTTCAGTCTCCAGTGTCACATGATCCTTATGATAATGATGATTTTTAATATGCTGATTTATTATCAGTATTGAAAATAGTTGTGCTACTTAATATAAACCTGTTCATTTTTTTCAAGATTCTTTGATGAATAAAACATTAAAAAGAACAGCATTTATTTAAAATAGAAAACTTTTGTAACAATAAACACCTCGTTCAAAGTTTGGGGTCAGTCATTTTTTTCTGTCTTTCTCTCTTTGAAAGAAATTAATACTTTTATTCAGCAAAGATGTGTTAAACTGATAAAAAGTGATAGTAAAGATTTAAATTGTGAATAAATGCTGTTCTTTTTAACTTTTTATTCATCAAAGAATCCTAAAAAAGTAGGTTCCAAAAAATATTAAGCAGCACAACTGTTTTTAACATGGATATTAAATCAGCATATTAGAATGATTTCTGAAGGATCATGTGACACTGAAGACTGGAATAATGGCTGATGAAAACTCACAAAAATAAATAATATTTTATAGTATATTAAAATAAAAACGGTTATTTTGAATTGCAATAATATTTCATAATATTACTTCTGTGTTTTTGATCAAATGAATGGAACTTTGATGAGCATAAGACACTTTTTTTTAAAAGATTAAAAATCTTCATGATCCCAAACTTTTATCTTTGTGAGTGTAATCTATTTAATGCTAGTCTGGTAATCTGAAATGACTGTAAAGTCCTGTAAATCATTTCTCTGAAGGTTTGGAAGCCACTGTTATTATTAGAAAATGCTCTACTTTTGACTATTTTTATGCAGTTTAAAGGCGGACGAGTGGAACGTTACAGTATGAAAGAGCGGATTCACTGGACGCTAGAGTTCTGTGATGATGTTTCTGACATGAGATACACAGTGTGTTTTACAGATGGACACGAGTGACCCGACCTCAATGTTGCATAAAGAAACAGACGGGAAACAGGAGAGAGAGAGAATGAAAACACTGCTTCAGAAAAACAAGAGGAGAGAGAGAGAGAGAGAGAGAGAGAGAGAGAGAGAGAGAGAGGTAAACACTGAGAAAACAGCTGCAGTTGAAGAATGTAACCTCACATTTGAGCCCTTTAAGAACACAGACTGTCAAATCAACAAACGGCCTGATTATAATGTAGGTCTGCTTCACTCAAACACTCTCAGTCTCTGTCTGACCAACACAAGCTTCACAAAGAGACATTCACAACACACACATTATCATCTTTTTAAATGCTTATGTCTAACATTATGATGAAGACACTGGAAACAGACATTAACTTTGTAAAAAAAATCTTTTTTTAATGGAAGTCAGACAAAATTTACAAAAAAAATGTAAATATATTTGATCTATCAGTCTTTTATAGCTCATATAGTCTGATGTAGTGAGAATATGAAAGAAAAAACAAATCGATTTCATTAAGAGACTCAAACAGAGTGAAAAATAAGAATTTGCTGCAGATTTTTATGCCAAAAATCATTAGGATATTAAGATCATGATCCATAAAGATATTTTTGTAAACTTAATTTTTGATTAGTAATATGCATTGCTAAGAACTTCATTTGGACAACTTTAAAGGTGATTTTCCAAATATTTAGATTTTTTGCATTCTCAGATTGCAGATTTTCAAATCGTTGTATCTCAGCCAAATATTGTCCTAACAAATGGGTCTAAGGCAAAAAAGGATTTAAGCTTTATAAACAATGTGTAATGCTGCTATAAAAAAAATCTGTTTAATTTAATTGCATTTTTGTGTTAAATGGAAGTTAAAAGGTAAATATATTTGATCATGTTTGATCTATCAGTCTTTTACAGCTCATATAGTCTGATATAGTGAGAATATGAAAGACAAAACAACTTAAATTCATTAAGAGACTCAGAGTAAAAAAATTTTTTTTTTTGCAGCAGATTTTTATGCCAAAAAATCATTAGAATATTAAGATCACGAAAGATATTCATAAAGATATTTAGTAATTTAGTAACATGCATTGCTAAGAACTTCATTTTGACTTTAAAGGTAATTTTCTCAATATTTAGATTTTTTGCACCCTCGGATTCCAGATTTTCAAATAGTTGTATCTCTATATCTGATACTCACATTTGAACATGATTTTTCCCAAACAAAATTATAAAAAAAAAAAAAAAAAAGATAACATAAACAGACACTTAAAGCGTGAAAACATCATGTTTACCTGAAATGGAAAGTTGTGCCATCATTCGCTCCCATGACCTTCTGTCTTCTGTGGAAGTCCGCAAATGTTTCGGTGGAAATGTTTGTGTGTTGCAATCGGCACATCTCCCATAAACCAGTCCCACCCAGACGCCATCATCGCCAGGTACGAGCCGCTTTGGATTAATGTGAAAGTGGCGTGATGTCATGCTGATGTGTGCCAAAATCTGAGTAAACAAAAAGCATGATGGGAAAAACCACCTGATTGCGACACAGTTTAGCCCTCGATGGCTTACAATCTGATTGTGATTATGTTTACATGTGCAACCCCAGCTAACAGAAATATGTTCCCAAAACATTTAGCCAACATTCCCTTCATGAAAAAGAATGTTTTCTGAACATTCAAAACATCCAGTGTAAATGTTTTCAGAAGTGTTTATGTGAATGTTAAGGGAATATTCCATTTGATCATTTTGCAAACATTATGGAAACATTGCTTTTTAAAGTTTTCTAATATAACATTTACTCAGCTAACAAGTTAAGGTTATCAAAAGACATTGTTCTTAAAACACTGACATGTCCAGTTTTATTGTTGTGACTGACTTTTTTATTAAAACTTTGTTCATCCAAAATTGAACATTTTGACTGTTTATTTTTAATATTTTAAGAACATTTTCTAATAACGTCATTAGAAAGTATATTAAATATTTATAGTTATATGAATGTTATTTCTTATTGAATAGAAATTGCTACAGTCAAACTAAAAATTATTCAGACAGCAGATATAATTTTAGATATTTTTACTAGTGGTTAGTTCATTTATGTAGTTTTAGGAAAGCAAAATAAAGTAAACTGTGACCTATTATACACATTAATTCTTCTTACAATGCACTACCAGTAAAACTGATTAGAATTTGGGACTGTAAATTATTCAGACACATTGACCTAGTTTTGCTTAATTTTGTTTAGCAATTTAAGGAAAAAGACTAGTTTAAAAAAAGCATTGGTTAATAACTGGTCAACAAACTATTGATAGTTGTGTAAATATTGTCAAACTAACAGTTGACTGTAACTTACCTTTCTATCAATGTTATCTGACATTGTCAACATGAATTTGTTTAGCTCTGAGTTCTAGTCATATTTTATTACCATTTTCTGAACAATAGCGAATAAACAGATAATGTGAAAAAATGTTGAAAGTGTCCCAATAAATTATGGTTTCGCTTTAGGGAAAAAATGTTAACAAAAACCATTCAGAAAATGTTCCAGGAATGTTTTTGTGCAAGACCAGACAACTTGAAAAGTTCTATTAATGTTACTAGAACACTTTTAGCTAACGTTCCCTTTTTTGGGGGGGCCGTCTAGTGTATAATTTTTTGTTTATTTTGTCATCCAGCTTTAGAGCGCATGAAATATTCCACACTGATTTTTTTTTTACTTAAATAAGTGCATTATCTGGCTATTTACAGTGCAGTCAATGTTGGAATTTTCAGTGTAAACACACTACTCACACTATTTACACTACAAAACCACACAGAATAGTGCGTAAATATGTGAATTGGCCCACACATACAGTATGTGACCTGGAGTCTTAAGTAGCACAGGTAGATTTGTAGCAAAAGCCAAAAATACATGGGATGGGTCAAAATTATACATTTTTCTTTTATGCCAAAAATCATTAGGATATTAAGATCATGTTCCATGAAGATATTTAGCAAATTTCCTTCCGTAAATAAATATAATATATATATAAACTTTTGATTAGTAATATGCATTGCTAAGAACTTCATTTGGACAACTTTAAAGACAATTTTCTCAATATTTAGATTTTTTGCACCCACAGATTACACATTTTCAAATAGTTAAAGTTAAAAAATGGTTTAAGCATAAAAACAATAAGTGTAATACTGCTTTAAATTGTTGTTGTTTTACCCAAAAATATATTAAAAAGTCTTCTGTTTAATTTAATTGCATTTTTGTTTTTGTTTTTCTGAGCAAAAAATAAATATTATACATTTTCCCCTAATTTACAGAAGACATTCACTAAAATGCCATTCAGTGTAATAATCTTGTCAGGCACATTTACAGCAAAAATCAATCTATGACATATTAAAACTTTCAACCAAAAATTAGTTGTAATTCTACATTTTTATAAAGTTGCCACTATCCTATTTTATTAGTATTTTTTACTAATTTAAAACACAATAAAATTAAATATACTCCCTTATTATTTTATATATTTTAATATGTTCAAGTCAGAATAAGCATGTTTACATTTTTACATATTGTGTTACATTGAATGACAAATTTTGACACACTATTCTCTGAAAACTTTTGAAACCTTTAAAGTAGAAACTTTACTTACATTTAACATGCTTTCTATGGACATTAAATCACTTTTGTAATTTTTTGACATTTTGAATGTCTTTGTCCCCGACCATACATCAAGTGAAAGCTTATTTATTCAGCTTTCAGACGATATATAAATCTTAATTTCACAAAAATGACCCTTTTGACTGGTTTTGTGGTCTGTGTATTACTTTAGAAGACTTTTATGGTGCGGTTTTGTCCTTGTTCAAAGCTCAACAACTCTAGTCCCCATTGACTGTCATTGTACAGTATGACCCAGAGCAGCCTGAACATTCTGCTGAGCTTCTCCTTTTGTGTCGCACTGAAACAGAAAGTCACACAGGTTCTGAAGGACACGATGACACTGTCGTTTTTTGGGTGATGTATCGCTTTAAAGGCATCTTTTCCCAGTGCATGTGTAGTATGTGCTGCAGTGATCTGCTATTGCGGAGGAAAATTCTGCATCGGGAACTCCCTGCGCTCACCGCAACTTTCACCAATAAACCGACGAATCTGCCGCTCACGTTTAGAGAGAGAGAGAGAGAGAGAGAGAGAGAGAGAGAGAGAGAGAGAGAGAGAGAGAGAGAGAGGAGTCGAGGGCGAAATACAGAGAGTGCGGGAGTGAGAGAGAAAGAGAGAAGAGGCTTGAATGTGCTGCAGAAACGTTCGTGTTCGGGTTTGAATGTGGCGGCTCCGTGCGGGATTCTGATCCAGAACGAGCGAAAGTTTGACGCAGAACCAACATGAGAGAGTTTGTGTCGAGCTGCTGCCTCGTCCTGCTGTGTATCGGCTGCTCCTCTCAGTGTAAGTACGACAAAACAGCCGCTATTCTATTCTACTGCAACTACTCTGAGCGGCACAACTTGAGACTTTCTGCTGTTTTCAGTGTCCTTGTCGCCGAAGGAGGCGAACGAGTTCCTCCGCAGACACCGGAGGGCGAACCAGGTGTTCGAGGAGACCAAGCAGGGTCATCTGGAGAGGGAGTGTGTGGAGGAGAGATGCACTAAAGAGGAGGCGAGAGAAGTGTTTGAGAATGACCCTGAGACGGTAAGAGTCTTACAGAACTAACCAGCCTACGCCACTGCTCCAGTTCATCGCTTTAACAGATGCTCTGCATTACAGCCAATGTTTGATGTGATCCTCACTGATTCTTCATCTTATTCAAACTAGAGCACTCGATGATGCTCCCTAACTAACTAATGACTAAACTGATGCTGTGATTAATCGGTTTAGTCAATGCATTTGACTCAGTGGCATTTAATAGTGTGCACTTTATGATACTCCCCACTAACTAATTGGTTAGCATTCCCTGATGCCGCGATTAATCGGTTTATAATGTGCATTCGACTAATTTTTGATGCAATCTTTCATCCTCATCATCCTTTTCTGTAATGATAGTGTCAGTCCCTACATAGTGTGCACTTTATGATGCTCCCTACTAACTCATAACTAATTGGTTAGCATTAGTCGGTGCATTCGACTCCAGTTTATTTTTGATCAGCTTTCATCCTAATCTTCCTCTTCTGCAACGAGTGTCGATCCCTAGCCTGTGTGCACTTGGGCATGCTCACTAATCAAGCAACTAATGATGCTGCAAATAATTGGTTTAGTCAATGCATTTGACTCTAGATTATTTTTGATGCATTCTTTCATCCTCATCAACCTTTTCTGTAATGATATTGTCAGTCCCTACATAGTGCACACTATATGATGGTCCCTACTAACTCATAACTAATTAGTTTGCATTCCCTGATGCCACGATTAATTGGTTTAGTCAATGCATTTGACTCCAGCAAATTTTTGATGTGGTATTCTTTCATCATCATTGTCCTCTGTTATAATGACTGTCGATCCCTAGATAGTGTGAACTTGATATTGCTCCCGAACTAAGTAATTGGTTAGCATTTCCTGATGCCGTGATTAATCGGTTTAGTCAATGCATTTGACTCCAGCCTGTTTCTGATGGGGTCTTTCATCATCATCGTCCTCTATTGTAATGAGTGTTGATCCCTAGATAGTGTGCACTTGATGATTCTGCCTAACTATCTAATAACTAATCAATTACCATTCCCTGCTGAGGCGATTAATCGGTTTAGTCAGTGCATTTGACTCCGGCTTATTCTTGATGTCATCTTTCATCCTAATCTTCCTCTTCAGTAATGAGTGTCAATCCCTAACAAGTGTGCACTTAGGGATGCTCACTAATCAGGCAGCTAATTGTTTAGCATTCCCTGATGTTGCAATTAATCTGTTTAGTCAATGTAGTCGACTCTTATCTTATTTTTAATGATGTCTTTCATCCTAATCTTCCTCTTCAGTAATGAGTGTCGATCCCTAACAAGTGTGCACTTAGGGATGCTCACTAATCAAGCGACCAGTTGTTTAGAGTTACCTGATGCTGCCTTTAAAAAAAGACTCTAGCTTATTTGTGACGCCAAATTTCATCCTTATCATCCTTTACTGTAACAATAGTGTCGATCCCTTGATAAAGTGCACTTGATTGACTAACAAATAACTAATTGGCCATGATTAATCAGTTTAGTCGATGCATTCGACTCCATCTTTTTTTTGTTGATCTTTCATCCTAATCTTCCTCAAAGCAATGATGTCAATCCCTAGCTAGTGAGCACTCAGTGATGTTTGCTAGCTAACTAACTAACGCTGGTGAGATTAATCAGTTTAGTCCATGCTCTGCATTCCAGCTGATGTTTGAGCCTCATCTATCTCTTCTGTGATGATAGTGCCCTATCCTAGTCAGTAACTATTTAACTAAATGGTGTGCATTACTGCAGCGATTAATCGCTTTAGTCAATGTGCTGAATTCCAGTTGATGTTTTCTATAGACTGCTTCTGTAATGATTCTATGTTAGTGTGCACTACATAGTCTCTTGTAGGGCTGCAGTGGTCCATTTAACAGGGAGGTTGTCACATTTATAGAGCATGTCTTTAAAACTGTATAATGAGGGAAATAAAGTGGTTGTAAACTCATTCGAACTCACGCATAATCATAAACTCTAAATAATCAACCTGATTGTTTTACAAACTGACAGTTTTCATTGACACTTTGCACCAAACTACATGTTGAGCATTACAGTCCTAAACTTGTCTACGTAACAAAAACTTGATATGAATGTGAGATATTCCGCACTGATGCTATTATTGCCGTGGTATTCTCCCATGAGTCAGTGCACTGCACCTGATTCAGGTCAATAACACCGCATGAATATGATTCCTCAAACACAGGCTGTTCTCCTCTGGGAGCTGATATGCAAATGAGCCCATCTGTGAGCTTCCCGATTGGTCCCCGAGGGGCGTGTCGCCGCTGTGACTGACTGCCGAGCCTGGAATGTGTTTTTGATACAGAATGAATTCCAGTGTGGCGGCACATGTCTGACGCGCCGTTCCCTGCACGCATCTCATGAATGCGCTGATTAGATTTAATCCCGTTTGCTCTGTCTGTAAGGATTGGGAATGTTTGGGAAGCATAACAGATTATTATGACTTCAGTCCCCTAAGACTTTCTATTATTAGCTTGACCATGAGAAATCCTGGAATCAACTTTACCAAGTGCAGACACGTGTCTCCTGAGAGCAGAATGAGGTGAGGTGAGTCAAGGAGATGTGAAGCAGGTTTGCGTGTCAGGGATGTTGGATTTCCACTCCCTGCATGCATTATTCAGCGGGAGCGCGTGCGACCGGCTTCTCTGACTCTGCAGATTTCTCACTGCAGTGTGTGAGTGAGTCAGCATGCTGGTTACCAGGTTACTTACCTGCAGCCACTGCGTCCTGGTTGAAGAGCTGCGTGACTTTAATCCACAGAGGATGTGACATCGATTAGCTCAGGGGTCAATGGGGTCACTTATGATTCATTTGCTCTCATTAATGCTGTTGCATTAAATACTGCAGGGATATTAGTGTATATAATGAGACTGAAGTCTTCAGTAGTTTTACTCCACCTCATACCCTTGCAGTGTGTATGTGTGTGTTTGTGTGTCCTTTCATACCGTCTTAGAAACATGAGACAAGACACATTATCCACCTTCATGTAAGACAAAATATGGGCTCGACATGTCAGGACAGGAACGGAGTCATCATGGACTGTCTGCAGTTCTCATGTGTCTTCATAACTAACCATTCAAGAGCAAAACCTGTTATACTGTTTATAATTAGTCTTTTCTCATCAGGGCTTTTTGTCTTTTATAGGAATATTTCTACCCGAAGTATCAGGGTGAGTCTCCTGCAGCTCTTTTCACAAATGCATTGAGTTGATTTGCTGAATCATCTGCTGATGCTGATGGAGATGTTTGATTCTTTTTAATGCCCCAGCATGTATGGAGAAGTTTGGAGACTCTGAGAAGAAGAAACAGGATCTGATTACCTGCGTCCACAGTGAGTGTCATATCCATCCATTTACAGTGAGGGAAGAAATTATTTGATCCCCTGCTGATTTTGTACATTTGCCCACTGGCAAGAAATGAGTCTATAATTTTAATGGTAGGTTTATTTGAACAGTCAGAGACAGAATAACAACGGAAAAAATCTGAAAACCACATTTCAAAAAAGTTATAAATTGATTTGCATTTTAATGAGTGAAATAAGTATTTGACCCTTGTTGGCAATCACAGAGGTCAGACGTTTTTCGTAGTTGTCCAGCAGGTTTGCACACATCTCTTTGCACATCCTCTCCAAGTCATTAAGGTTTGGAGGCTGATGTTTGGCAACTCGAACCTTCTGCTCCCTCCACAGATTTTCTATGGGATTAAGGTCTGGAGACTGGCTAGTCCACTCCAAGACCTTCATGTGCTTCTTCTTGAGCCACTCCTTTGTTGCCTTGGGGTCATTGTCATGCTGGAATACCCATCCACCACCCATTCTTAATGGTTCTCACCCAATATTTGATGGTATATGTCCTCGTCCATCGTCCCTTTGATGCTGTGTAGTTGTCCTGTCCCTTTAGCAGAAAAACACCCCCAAAGCGTGTGTTCACCTCCATGTTTGGCGATGGGGATGGTGTTCTTGGGGTCATAGGCAGCATTCCTCCTCCTCCAAACACGGCGAGTTGAGTTGATGCCAAAGAGCTGAATTTTGGTCTCATCCGACCACAACACTTTCACCCAGTTCTCCTCTGAATCATTCAGATGTTTATTTGGGCCTGTACATGTGGGGACCTTCTGGGCGCTGCAGGATTTCAGTTCTTCACGGCGTAGTGGTTTACCAATTGTTTTCTTGGTGACTATGGTCCCAGCTGCCTTCAGATCATTGACGAGATCCTCCTGTGTAGTTCTGGGCTGATTCCTCATCGTTCTCATGATCATTGTAACTCCACGAGGTGAGATCTCGCATGGAGCCCCAGGGAGACAGTTATTTTGTGTTTCTTCCATTTGCGAATAATCACAGCAACTGTTGTCTCCTTCTCACCAAGCTGCTTGGCGATGGTCTTGTAGCCCATTCCAGTCTTGTGTAGGTCTACAATCTTGTCCCTGACATCCTTGGACAGCTCTTTGGCCTTGGTCATGGTGGAGAGTTTGGAATCTGATTGGTTGATTTCTTCTGTGGACAGGTGTCTTTTATACAAGTAACAAGCTGAGATTAGGAGCACTCCCTTAAAGAGAGTCAGTCTGTTACCTGTATAAAAGACACCTGGGAGCCAGAAATCTTGCTGATTGATATGGTATCAAATAGGGATGTAACGGTATCAAAACTTCACGGTACGGTAATACCTCGGTATGAATGTCACGGTACGGTATTTATTGAATCGTTTACAGGAAAAACAAAACTAATGAAGAGACTCGAAAAAAGTGCCAGAAGTGTTTATTAAACAGTTTACATGAACACTGAACATATAAATGGCATACGAATTAGCCATCTATCTGTAAACTTTTAAACAGGAACTTCAATTTTTCAATTTTAATAACAAAAAATTATTAAACCATGTAACCACATTACTTTTTTTTCGCAGTACTTTAGCCTACTTTGTGTAGTAACGAAAACATTCATTTCAGTGGAAAAATAAGTCCAAAACTCTGTTTTAACATTTTGAACAATAGGGCTCCACAATCTTTTGCTTTTTTTTTTTTTTAGAAATTCTTGTGTGTTTTTATTTTTCTGATAATCAAATGAAAGAATAAACATTTATTTTTAATCAAATGAAAAATAAACCCTTTTAATTTTTGGCAAACAAACAGAGGTTTACTGTTAAAATCAATACATGGAAGAAAAATTATATTCAGTTTAAAACGTTTAAATAATAATTGTAGTATTTTTGTTCTACAATTAAGTGGTTAATCTTGTTGTAATATTTATTTTTTTATCATATTGTTTTACGTAAATTATTTAAATAGGAATATATGCACACCTACATTATACTGTACAAAAGTAATACAAGACTAATATTGTTCTGTTTCATGTTAAACCGTACTTTTATTTTGACAGGTTGCCGTAAAGTTTCTGTGTATACCGTAGTATGATATGATGCTAGTTTTCTCAAATGAAACGGTAAAAGTGACACTCACAGCAGCTTTGGAGACTGAGTTATCTGTTCATGTGAGATGCAAAGGCCAAAAATAAGCGTGAGCGTCACGCGTGCTTCAGTATGAGTGTAGTAAAAAAAAAAAAAACGTGTCTCCTCCATTCATAACACAGAGGCAAACGGAACATGCAGGATTCATATTAAAAACGGTCTTTCTCCATTTCAGTTTTCACAGACACTAGTCCATATCGCGATTTGAATTAAGTGACAGACCAACTTTTGATTTATTAATCCAATAATCGACAAATTCCGTGGCATTTCGCGCTATAGTAAATTCCGTTTTTATGAATGGAGTCCGCGATCCAGTCCGTGTTTTCGCGGAGGAGACATTGTAAACGCGTGACAGTGTAGAGACAGAAATGACATGCCTTCGTGTAAGTAAGATAAATAACATAAGGCAATTTAGTTTGTTTAATAAAAGAACAATATATAGACCTGTTCTATAGGAAAGATAACCTTAAATGACTTCTATTGTGATCTGCCGCTATATCGAAAATAAAATGAACTTGACGTTCAAGGGGGCCGGGCAACAGACCGCAAAGGATGACGGCCACACCTGGGCTGATGGGAATTGTAGTTCCCGCTACCTCCCGTTCGCTCCATTCGCCTGAGCAAACTTTTCTTAGAAGAACTATGGTTTTATCGAGTCATGCGACCACGGTAGTATCGAAAAAAATTGCTATTGCGGTACGACGGTATTTACAATACCGTTACATCCCTAGTATCAAATACTTTTCACTCATTAAAATATAAATCAATTTATAACTTTTTTGAAATGTGTTTTTCAGAATTTTTTTTGTCGTTATTCTGTCTCTCACTGTTCAAATTAACCTACAATTAAAATTATAGACTGATCATTTCTTTGTCAGTAGGCAAACATACAAAAATTTTGCACTGTAGCTTCATTCTGTGTGTGTGTGTGTGTGTGTGTGTGTGTGTGTGTGTGTGTGCAGTGCTGCAGTGCGTTTGCAGCAGTGATCTGTTATTTATATCTACATCAAGAGCTCACTGTGAGTTTGATCTTGTGTCTGAACATCTCGCTCCTCTCGTTCTCATCTCGTCACTTAGTAAATCAGGTTTGAAGTGTGTGTGAGCATCTGAATGAGCGAAGCCCGTCAGGTGGGTGTGTGTGTGACGATTTTCATGACGTCGGCTGGAAGCTCGTCCTGCTCTACTCATTTCTGCTGATTCGGAGGCAGCCTCGTGCTGCGCTGTGATTGGCTGGTTTGTGTCCAGCAGAAGCCCTGAGTCAGAGAGAGAGATGCTGCATCTCTTATCTCTTCCTGTCTTTCTCCTCTGTGTTCGGTCGGGCTTCTGGGGCTCATGCACCGTCAGCAATTGCATCCGAGACGAGCAGAGAGTCATCCGAATGCAGAGCTCAAAGACTGTGTGAATGTGTGAATGATTCATCAATGACTTTATTATATAGAGCAATGAATGTCGTCAGAATCTTTCAGTACATTTTAATAACTCCACCTCTGAAATGACTTTGATTTTCAGCTGACATGACAAGACCATGTGGGATGTTAAATTTAGTTAACTTTACCAGTAACACTCTACAATAAGTAAAATGTATGTCAGGTAATGCATTAACAAAACCAAGTAACAGGACCAAGGCAAAGCAATTTATATGTTTATATTTAGAAGTGTTTTACATTGTTAGTTCATGTTAAATAATATATAATAATATATCTTTATGATGAATCATTTGCTTTATTCTTGAATAGAAGCATCTGCTAAATGAATAAATGTAACATCATTTAGGTTACAAAGTTACAGCTGCAGGGAAAAGCATGTAGTTATAGGATGTTACTGTTTCAAACGGCACAGTACAGAATGTGAATGTTTCGTGACTCAGTGTGGATTTACTGTTGATGATGATCTCTCTTTCTCTGTCTATCTCTCTGGCAGACATTCCAGACCAATGTTCCCCGAACCCCTGCAATCATTACGGGACAGTGCGCTGTGAGGACAAAAAGGGCGAATTCCAGTGTCATTGTTTCACGGGATGGAGCGGCGTCAGGTGTGAGAAAGGTACAAACACACTTTTCAGACACACACACATTCAGGTTAAAAATGCTGATCCTGTGCCAGTAAAGCCCAAGTCTGTCCTGTAGTGATTTATCTGGAGCAGATTCTGTGCAGTGGAAATTTTTTAGGAGCATGAGCGATTCATTTGAAGTGTGAGTCTGTGCATTAATGATCCGTTTGGGGTTGAGTCTGTTCATTAGTGATTCATTTGGACCCAGAGTCTGCACAGTAGTGATTCGTTTGGAGTTGAGTCTGTTCATTAGTGATTCATTTGGACCCAGAGTCTGCACAGTAGTGATTCGTTTGGAGTTGAGTCTGTTCATTAGTGATTCATTTGGGGTTGAGTCTGTTCACTAGTGATTCATTTGGAGCCTGAGTCTGTGCAGTAGTGATTCATTTAGGGTTGAGTCTGTTCACTAGTGATTCATTTGGAGCCTGAGTCTGTGCAGTAGTGATTCATTTAGGGTTGAGTCTGTTCATTAGTGATTCATTTGGAGCCTGAGTCTGTGCAGTAGTGATTCGTTTGGAGTTGAGTCTGTTCATTAGTGATTCATTTGGGGTTGAGGCTGTTCACTAGTGATTCATTTGGAGCCTGAGTCTGTGCAGTAGTGATTCATTTGGAGTTGAGTCTGTTCATTAGTGATTCATTTGGGGTTGAGGCTGTTCACTAGTGATTCATTTGGAGCCTGAGTCTGTGCAGTAGTGATTCATTTAGGGTTGAGTCTGTTCACTAGTGATTCATTTGGAGCCTGAGTCTGTGCAGTAGTGATTCATTTAGGGTTGAGTCTGTTCACTAGTGATTCATTTGGAGCCTGAGTCTGTGCAGTAGTGATTCATTTAGGGTTGAGTCTGTTCACTAGTGATTAATTTGGAGCCAGAGTCTGCGCAGAAGTGATTCATTTGGGCCTGAGTCTGTTCATTAGTGATTTATTTGGAGCCTGAGTCTGTGCAGTAATGATTCAAATAATTTGAAGCTTGAGTCTCATTTGGGGCTGAGTCTGTTCATCAGTGATTCATTTGGAGCATGAGTCTGCGCAATAATGATAATAATGGTTTGTTTGGAGCGTGAGTCTGCACAGTAGTGGAGCTGCGGTATCAAAGTCCCACCCAAACTCCTACAGACAAGTTCACAATTATAACGCCACACCCTATTGTCATAGTATCAAATAACTAATTAAAAGCAAATGTGAACATACTAAAAATGAATTAGAAGTGCAGTTTGATATTTTAGTCTGGCTCACAACTCATATTTACAGGATGGGGTTTATGAGCTATGCTACAGCCACCCACCAGATGGCGATCGAAATCTTTTGGATTCATTTTTCAGGATGTGTGAGACACACTTGATCTAAACACCTTCTGTATGGTTTCATATTTCATGTTCTGAAAGATTTCTGAGAGCCTCCCAAATGCATCTAGATTTGAAAAATGTCTTATTTGATTATCGGGAACATCTCGGTCTGCTGTCACGGAGTGTTGCTGTGAGGACATATTGATGGGGGTGTTTAGTTCTGAATGTCATTGAGGATGTGAATGGAGACTGATGCAGTGATGCAGCACTTCCTGTCCCATCCTGCCGTTCTTCTGCTGACCTGCTCATATCAGATGATGCACGATGCTCTTATAGTAGCACAGGTTGTGCTAGTAGATCTCGAACCCTGCAGGATCATCCATCACATTCTCTAAGTCAGCATAAGCTGAGTGGGTTATTATGCATTGGAACACTATAAGTATTGTTTGCCAAGTTAAAACATCACATTTTAATGCCCTAGAAATCGCCCACAACACCCTAGCAACCACATAGCAACATATTAACAACCATTCAGTACATCTTAGCAACATCCTGCCAGACACTCGTTGTTGGAGTTTCTTGAGTTCCTGAGTGGATGTGTACGTGTAGCTTGTATTGAGCCGTGACTCATCGATCCCGTTGAGAAGCGCCGGTGCGGCTGCAGAGTTTTGATCAGCGTCAGTCGCAGCATAGAGCCGCATTCACGTCTCTGATGATTCATGCAGGATCCTCTTGATGTTGAGAGGAAAGTGTGAGTGACTTTCTGCCAACCGCCCAACACTGAGTCTCTGTTCCCACAGGACTCCGCCCAGCGGCACCGCTCCAGCCAATCACTGAGACCCGTGCTCCTCCTGATTGGCTAACGGCGTGTGTGTTTGTGATTTGCAGATGTGGACGAGTGCAGCAGAGGTAACGGCGGCTGTGAGCACCACTGTAACAACACCATGGGCAGTTACCGTTGCTCCTGTCGTCAGGGATACACGCTCTCGGGCCACCGCACATGTCTGGGTGAGTGTGAGCGTGAGCGCTGGCGCCGGAAAATATACGTCTGACCTGGAGGACAAACACAAAACCAAAGCAACCACAAACATTACTGCTGTAGACATGTGTGACATGTGCATGTGAGCTCTCATTTGAAGTCTTTGAAAGTATTTCTTTAGCTTGTGGTTTAAAAGTTTAATTTAGGTTTTACTCAAATTTAGCTTAGCAATGCAAATATGATCATTCATATATTTTCATGTATAAAAAACAAATGTATACAGTATATATTGCATTATTACACCAATATTATCTCTTATATCTCTTACACAATATTATAATTTTTTTTACTATTCCTTACAGTACTACTCATTACTATGAGAGCATTTTAGTGCCATGTTAAAAAAGAAAAACATCTTAATATTACAAGATCGCAATATTATGAGAATAAAGTCGAAATACTACGAGAATAAAGTCAGAATACTACGAGAACAAAGTCAAAATACCATGAAAATAAAGTCGTAATACTACGAGAATAAAGTCAGAATACTACGCGAATCAAGTCAAAATACTACGAGAATAAAGTCGGAATACTACTAGAATAAAGTCGGAATACTACGAGAATAAAGTCGGAATACTACGAGAATAAAGTCGGAATACTACTAGAATAAAGTCGGAATACTACTAGAATAAAGTCGGAATACTACTAGAATAAAGTCGGAATACTACTAGAATAAAGTCGGAATACTACGAGAATAAAGTCGGAATACTACGAGAATAAAGTCGGAATACTACTAGAATAAAGTCGGAATACTACGAGAATAAAGTCGGAATACTACGAGAATAAAGTCGGAATACTACTAGAATAAAGTCGGAATACTACTAGAATAAAGTCGGAATACTACGAGAATAAAGTCGGAATACTACGAGAATAAAGTCGGAATACTACGAGAATGAAGTCGGAATACTACGAGAATAAAGTCGGAATACTACGAGAATAAAGTCGGAATACTACGAGAATAAAGTCGGAATACTACGAGAATAAAGTCGGAATACTACGAGAATAAAGTCGGAATACTACGAGAATAAAGTCGGAATACTACGAGAATAAAGTCGGAATACTACGAGAATAAAGTCGGAATACTACGAGAATAAAGTCGGAATACTACGAGAATAAAGTCGGAATACTACGAGAATAAAGTCAGAATACTACTAGAATAAAGTCGGAATACTACGAGAATAAAGTTGGAATACTACGAGAATAAAGTCAAAATACTATGAGAATAAAGCCGGAATACTACGAGAATATAGTATTATTAATTTAAATTCTCAAAATATTTTGACTTTATTCTCGTAGTATTTCGACTTTATTTCCAAAACATTTCGACTTCATTCTCAGAATATTTCAACTTTATTCTCGAAATGAATAAAAGTACTTCCTTCAGTGTGTTTGCTGGTTTCTCCACAGATGTGGATGAGTGTGTGGAGACTCCAGACGTGTGCGGATCCGCTCACTGCTCAAACCTGATTGGAAGCTACGACTGCCTGTGTGACGAGGGATTCTTCTATGACAACATCACCAAGAGCTGTGTAGGTGAGTTTACAGGATCTTACTGTACAGTAAAATGTGTATATATACCGTATATATATATATATATATATATATATATAATTAGTTTTCATTTCCACTTTAATTTTAGTAATTCAATTTAGTTGAAATTGAGTTTTACTGAAATGCTATTTAAACTTATTATTATTCTGAGACTTAACTTGCTAATCATGCTAAAAACATGCTAGTAACATCATACAAACAACATGGTAATCATGCTAGAATCATGCTAGCAACTTGCTAATCTTGTTGAAAAATGCTAACAACACGCTAGCAACTTGCTCATAATGGTAGAAACATGCTATCAACTTGCTAATCATGTTAGTGACATAATGCCAACAACATTGTAATCATGCTAGAAATGTACTAATCTTGTTGAAAAATGCTAACAACACGCTAGCAACTTGCTCATAATGGTAGAAACATGCTATCAACTTGCTAATCATGTTAGTGACATAATGCCAACAACATGGTAATCATGCTAGAAGTGTACTAATCTTGTTGGAAAATGCTAACAACATGCTAGTAACTTGTTAATAATGGTAGAAATATGCTAGTGACATGCTAATCATGCTAGAAACACGAAAGCAACTTGCTAATCATGCTAGAAACATGATAGCAACTTGCTAATCATGCTAACAACATGCTAGTAACTTGTTAACCATGCTAATAACCTGCTAGTAACGTGCTAATCATGCTAGTAAAATACTAATCATGATAGAAACATTCTATCAACATGCTAGTAACTTGCTATCTATCTATCTGTCTGTCTGTCTGTCTGTCTGTCTGTCTGTCTGTCTGTTTGTTTGTTTGTTTGTTTGTTTGTTTGTTTGTATAATTAACTTTAAGCTTTCAAAACTATGTTAAACTTCAAACTATTTCAAACTATTTAACTTTTTACATCTTTCAAACTTTTCAAACTTTCTGGTCCGGCTTTCTCAAGCCAACTTAACGTTTTTCTTGACAAACTTTTTTATCTAGTTAGGGTTAGGATATTTTCATTAAAAAATGTCCATATAGTTTAAACATTTTTTACCCAGCTATAGTTATTGTAGGTCATCAAGTTAAACTAAAATGAGAATCGGAAATGCTGTCTTGACAAATAGCTGAAAAAAAAAAAGTTTTTTAGATTATTTATTTTATTTTAAGTAAGCTTTAGTCGTTGAGAAGAATAGCCCTGCTCGAATGTGGCGTCAGTCTGATTATTTGATCATAATGTTGGTCGTCTCTGAGTCTCAGCACATGACGTTTCAGTCTCATTATACGATGTTCTTTTGGGAATCTATTTTTTTTGTGGCTTTTCACCTAGTCAGAAACATTGAGAGGAAACTGCTTACATAACGCTTCAACAGATCCACTTCAGTCGGATCCAAGGAAAATTCTTCCAGCTTATTTGTGGTTCATGTATTTAAACATCTTTCAAGTTTCCCATCAGCAGAGTTACAATCATATTTCCACAGAAAACATGAAGATTCATGTTCACTGCTCTCTCCTGATCTCACGTCTGCCAGCATGTGCTGTTACATCCAAAACAAGAGTAAAGATTATGTAACATCTGTGTGTTTCACTTCAGGTCCCTCAGAGCAGGTCAAGAACGAAACTTTTAGATCATGGTTTATAAAGGCTGTTTTTTAGAGGAATGAGGTGAAAGTGTACGTCTGATGTTGGCAGATAGAAATATTGAGTGTGATGTTGGAGTGTGTTTTGGTCAGTTGTGTTTGAGCTCATGAATCTCTCCTGTTGCTCCGCTCAGATGTGGACGAGTGTGAGTCGCATGTGTGTGAGGAGGAGTGTGTGAACACGCCTGGAAGTTTCCGCTGCTACTGTGACGGACGGCAGGGGAAGAGACTGGGACCAGACCTCAGGAGCTGTGAGGTGAACACACACACACTTACACACACACACACACACACACACACACACACACACACACACACACACACACACACACACACACACACACACTTACATATATATATATATATACACACACACACACACACACACACACACACACACACTTACATATATATATATACACACACACACACACACACACACACACTTACATATATATATATATATATACACACACACACACACACACACACACACACACACACTTACATATATATATATACACACACACACACACACACACACACACACACACACACACACACTTACATATATATATATACACACACACACACACACACACACACACACACACACACACACACACACACACACACACACACACACACACACACACACACACACACTCACACACACACACACACACACACACACACACACACACACACACACACACACACACACACACACACACACACACACACACACACACACACACACACACACACACACACACACAGCCTGTTTCCTCATGGGGACCTAAGAAATGTCCCCACAAGGTCAAAATCTACTGGTATTCCTATCCTTGTGGGGACATTTGGTCCCTATAACGTGATGAATGCCAGGTACACACTAAATATACTGTACATGAATACAGACATTATCATTCAATACTTTGTGGTCAGTATGACTTTATTTTCGATTTTCAAATGTTCAATTTAAGTCAGTTTTCATGTTTCATGTTCTGCTGGTGGCTGGGTAGTTTTCCTTTCATTTCTGTCTTTTGAAAATGACTTTTAGTTTTGTTTAGTTATTCAGTGTTTGATTTCTGTTTCTTTGAACTGTTTCTGCTTGTGACAACATGCTTTTAGCAGAAACCAATCACGTCAAACTGGACTAGCTTCTGTTAATTTGAAACATCATCATTAATAATAAACAACTATAATAATAATAATACTCTTCATTTATGATTCTAAAACTCTGACTGTTTTTTGAGTATTATTGAGATACTCATATAATGTTTTTTATTTTATTTAGAAGTTTTATTAACTTTTGTAACATTTTCATTTTTATATAAATATAGTTTTCATAATTTATTTTATTTTAGTATCAAGTTAAACTAAACTAAAATGAGAAATGTTGCCATGGAAATGAACTGAAATAAAAAATATATATATCAAGTAATGAAAATGTTTTTTTCTAATGGTTTTAATTTTAGTTTTAGTTAACTACCAGCCCTGCTTTAACCAAATAACTGGCAATGAAAACTAATAATAGGAGCACATAAAATTACTAAACCTTAAAATTAAACTGAAAATACATAAATAAAATCTAATTCAAACTTTTAATCTCAGCAAGTCTTGACAAATATTAACAAGTCTTTCCTGTTTTCTTTTGTTGTTTTTAAGTTTAGTTTTCTTTCTTCAGTGTGAATCTTCATTTTGTTGATTCGTGATCCTGAACCACGAAACCAGTCATAAGGGTCCATTTTTTAAAATTGAGATTTATACGTCATCTGAAAGCTGAATAAATGAGTTTACTGTTGATGTATGGTTTGTCAGGATTGGAAAATATTTGAAATACAGTAGAACTATTTGAAAATCTGGAATCTGAGGGTGCAAAAAAAATCTAAATACTGAGAAAGTCACCTCTAAAGTTGTCCAAATGAAGTTCTTAGCAATGCATATTACTAATCAAAAATGAAGTTTTGAAATACTTACAGTAGGAAATTCAAAAAATACCTTCATTGAACATGATCTTCATGGAACTTAATATCTTTAACTTTAATTGCTACAAATATACCTGTGCTACTTGAGACATTGAGTTTTTTGTGAATGTTTGTCTCATCTTCCTCTCTGTGTGTCTGAAGTCCATCGAGCTTCACCGGCCGGTGGACATGAAGAGGAACTCGCGCTCGCTGTACCTGGGCCGCATGTTCAGCGGGATTCCTGTGGTGCGTCTGCGCTTCCGCCGCAGGGTCCAGACGGGGTGAGCACACATCATGCTTTGCAGCAGAGACTTCACTGGAATATCTGTGTTGACGTCTTGTTTGATCCTGACTTGCTCCTCTCAGATTCACGGCGGAGTTTGACCTCAGGACTTACGACCCCGAGGGCGTGATCTTCTTCGCCGGCGGCCACTTGAACAGCTCCTGGATTGTTCTGGTGATGCATCATGGGAAGCTGGAGCTGCAGCTGAAGTATGGAGCCGTGAGTCGAGTGACCAGCAGTGGACCGCAGGTCAATGACGGCCAGTGGCATAAGGTCAGAGGTCAACGCAGGGGTCATGCTAATCACAGGCACACAATTGAGATACAGAGCTTTGCACACACGACACATTGAGCTCAGGGGAGATGGGGCTTCGAGTTTAGCTTGCAACATTTCATAATTTTTTTTTTTTTTTTACTTTTTTTGTGAGGCAGAATAATTCTAAGTCTGTTTGTTTAATTACAAAACTCTTAAAACGCTCTATAATTTTCTAATTTTTCTTTATATATATATATATATTTTTTTTTACATTTCAGCCTTCCAAACAGTATTTCTTAGAACATTAACACCACCTTATGAATTCATATTACACAAAAATGTAATTAAAAAGTAATTTAAAATAATGTATGTTTGTAAATTAAGACCATGTGTTTTAGTTATTGTCTGTGTGATTTGCATTTTTTATATATACACTATTATAAGTTTGGGATCAGTTAATGTTTTTTAAAGAAGTTTCTTATGCACATCAAGGCGGTGTTTATGTAATCAAAAATACAGAATTCTAATTTATTTCTATGATCAAAGTTGAATTTTCAGCATCATTACTCTAGTCTTCAGTGTCACATAATAATTCAGAAATCATTCTAATTTGCTGATTTATTATCAGTGTTGAAAACAGTTGTGCTGCTTAATATCTTTTGCAACCTGTGTTATTTTTTTATTTAGGATTCTTTGATCAATAAAAGGTTCAAATAAACAGCATTTATTTAAAATAGAAAGGTTTTCTAACAATATACACTAATGTTCAAAGGTTTGGAGTCAGTAAATTTTTATTCTTTCTTTTATTTAAAAAAAATCAATACTTTTATTCACCAAGGATGTGTTAAATTAATAAAAAGTCATAGCATAGGGTTACATTGTTAGAAAGGATTTATATTTTGAATAAATGCTGTTCTTTTTGAATCCTAAAAAAATAATCACAGGTTCCAAAAAAAAAAATATATATTTGGCAGCACAACTGTTTCCAAAATTAAATATTCTAATAATAAATCAGCAAATTAGAATGATTTCTGAAGGATCAAATAACACTTGAGACCTATATTATAATAACATTTTGCAATATTACTAATAATATAATTTTCTGTGTTTTTGATCAAATAAATGCAGCCTTGATGAGCAGAAGTGACTTCTTTAAAAACATAAATCTTACTGATCCCAAACTTTTGAGCGGTAGTCTATATATATATATATAAAAAACTTTTATTACTTCTTAAGTGTTTCTGCATGTTTAAAAAAGTCTTCATTTTCCACAAAGGCCTTCAAAGGATCTTTAATTAAAGCAGAAAGTCTTAAATTCATAAAGTTGCATTAAATGTTGCATGATAATTGTTTTAATTTAAATGATTTAAAACATAATGTAGATCTGCTGAAACTTCAAAATCTGAAAATGAACTCATGATGTGGATAATGTCACTAGACATTATGTTCAGAAAACTTAAAAACGACTTTTAACAAATTTATATTCCTATCTGTTTATATTTTGATGCACACAGTATCACTTAATGACTGAACTAAATTGATCTGAATATTGTCTTCTGCAGAGCTTTACAGCTGATTAGTTTAATAATTGATGAATTGTGCAACATTGTTTCCTGTTTATTTCCGTGAAGCTGCTTTGAAGTGATTTTAAGTTGTATAAAGCGCTATAGAAATATATGTGACCCGACTGACTCTCTCTCATTGGTCCACTCAGATCTCAGTTGAAGAACAGGGGCGGAGCCTCGTCATCAAGATTGACAGGGAGGCGGTGATGAAGATCGCAGTGAACGGAGATCTGTTCACAATGAATAAAGGCATGCATGAGCTCAACCTGACGGTGGGCGGCGTTCCCTTCAGAGAAGATGGGCTGGTCAGCAGGGTGAGCTTCAATCATTGGAAACATGATTAAGATGACTTCAATTAGTAATGCTGATCTGAACATGCCCTGTCTCTTTATGTGTTTGTGACGCAGGTTAACCCTCGACTGGACGGGTGTATGAAAGACTGGCGCTGGTTAACCGGTGAGGACACGTCCATTCAGGAAACCATCCGGCACAACGAGCGAATGCAGTGCTACTCCGTCGAGGACCACAGCGCTTTCTACCCTGGACACGGATTCGCCTACTTCAACCACAGCCATGGTGTGTCAGGGGTATTTTAGTACTAGTTATATGCTATTACATTAATTACTTATTTTTTAATTAGCTTTTATTTTTATATTTTCAGTTCATTTGATTTTTGGTATGTACTTTTGTCATTTTTATTGTTATTTTTTTCTTTAAACATTTTTATTTGGCTTTGTTTACTTACTTACTTTAAGTAATTTTACTAGTAATTAATAAAAAAGATATTTTTAATAGTTTAGTTTTAGTTAATAACTGCACTAGTGTGTGTAGACCAGTGTTGGGGGTAACGCATTACAAGTTAAGTAATAATATTACTTTTTCCAAGTAACTACTAAAGTTACCTTTTAATTGACAAGAAAATATCTGAGTTACTTTTTCAAATAAGTAACACCAGTTACTTTTCCCCCATTTATTGATTAAAAGCTCTCCTGTCCCCATGTGGAGAGAAATTGTGAGTAAGATGTTACTTTAGTTCTAGAATAAATGTAAACATCACTAAAAAACAGATACAGTATTCTTCAAAATGAATAAAAACACTGAAATTCAATGCAAACCTGCAATAATTAAATATGTTAAATAATACAAATGTCCTTTATGTATTTAATCCCAGTTTATTAACCGATGTCTTTGCTGCCGACCTTCGATGATCCAATTCATCCACACTAATAAGCAAAAATTACCTTTTTTAATTTCTGTAGAGTTGACATTTGTTCTTCTGTGGTCTACTGTACAGACGTCAATTAACTTTTCTCTAAACCTGAGGCTTTTGATGTGAAAAGGCTTTTTTATTTGACAAAAATACAACTTTTTATACTAAAAACAAACAAGCAAGCCCTGCCCAGATTGAAAAAGTAACGCAAAAGTAATGTAGCGCATTACTTTCCATAAAAAGTTACTTTGTAACATAATAAGTTACTTTTATAGTGTGTAACTCAATATTGTAATGCATTACTTTTAAAAGTAACTTTCCCCAACACTGGTGTAGACTTGGTTTATTTTGTGAATCTGGCAAAATTATGGTTTAAAATTTCATAAAAATTGTAAAGTTTTGTTGTGTTTTTTTATTATTTATTTATTTTTTATTACTACCTTTCAATGTGTCTGTTTAGTTCTCTTTTTTCAGTTTTTGTTTAAGGGGTTTATTTTGGTGTATTAAGTTAAATGAAATGCATTAGAAATATTTCATTGGTGACTATGTTTTTTTTTCTTCAAAACAATGTTTTTTAATGGTTTCCGTTTTCATTAGCTATAATAACCCTGTTTTCTGTAGGTGACAATCAGACGCTCAGTGTTCACGTGACCCTGCGTCCTGCATCCTCCGTGGGCGTCCTGTTTGCTCTGGTTCGTCAGGACAGAGTCCCGTTCTCCGTCTCTTTGTCGGACTATCATCCAGGGACGCTGGAGTGGAGTGAGGTGTGTGTGTGTGTGTGTGTGTGTGTGTGTGTGTGTGTGTGTGTGTGTGTGTGTGTGAGATGCTGATGTGTGACATGTTCTGTGCTCTGAAGCTCCACATGTATATAGTGTTGATCTGTGATCCGCAGCACGTGCTGGTGTCGTTCGGTGATGTGGTGGTGGCCAGTGTTGCGGTGAATCTGCGTGACGCTCAAACACACACTGTGAACGTGACGGTGTTCGGGAACAGCTCCCTGCTGGAGGTGGACGGGCAGCTCGCGCAGACGGAGATGGTGGAGAATGTAGACGCTCTGGATCTGGCGTCCTCCTACAGCACCTTTATAGGAGGGATTCCAGGTAATGTCTCACTTCAGTCTTACATTAGTCTCATATTAGTCTTTCATCACTCTTGCATTAGTCTCACATTAGTCTCAAATTAGTCTTACATCACTCTTGCATTAGTCTCACATTAGTCTTTCATCACTCTTGCATTAGTCTCACATTAGTCTCAAATTAGTCTTTCATCACTCTTACATTAGTCTCACATTAGTCTCACATTAGTCTTACATCACTCTTGCATTAGTCTCACATTAGTCTTTCATCACTCTTGCATTAGTCTCACATTAGTCTCAAATTAGTCTTACATCACTCTTGCATTAGTCTCACATTAGTCTTTCATCACTCTTGCATTAGTCTCACATTAGTCTCAAATTAGTCTTACATCACTCTTGCATTAGTCTCACATTAGTCTCACATTAGTCTTACATCACTCTTGCATTAGTCTCACATTAGTCTTACATCACTCTTGCATTAGTCTCACATTAGTCTTACATCACTCTTGCATTAGTCTCACATTAGTCTTTCATCACTCTTGCATTAGTCTCACATTAGTCTCAAATTAGTCTTTCATCACTCTTACATTAGTCTCACATTAGTCTCACATTAGTCTCAAATCAGTCTTTCATCACTCTTGCATTAGTCTCACATTAGTCTCAAATTAGTCTTTCATCACTCTTACATTAGTCTCACATTAGTCTCAAATTAGTCTCTCATCACTCTTGCATTAGTCTCACATTAGTCTTACATCACTCTTGCATTAGTCTCACATTAGTCTTTCATCACTCTTGCATTAGTCTCACATTAGTCTTTCATCACTCTTGCATTAGTCTCACATTAGTCTCAAATTAGTCTTTCATCACTCTTGCATTAGTCTCACATTAGTCTCAAATTAGTCTTTCATCACTCTTACATTAGTCTCACATTAGTCTCAAATTAGTCTCAAATTAGTCTTTCATCACTCTTGCATTAGTCTCACATTAGTCTTACATCACTCTTGCATTAGTCTCACATTAGTCTTGAGTCTCACATTAGTCTCACATTAGTCTTACATCAGTCTTGCATTAGTCTTGCATTAGTCTTACATCAGTCTTGCATTAGTCTTACATCTCGCATTAGTCTTACATCAGTCTCGCATTAGTCTCACATTAGTCTCACGTTTGTCTTGAGTCTCACATTAGTCTTACATCAGTCTTGCATTAGTCTTACATCAGTCTTGCATTAGTCTCAAATTAGTCTTTCATCACTCTTGCATTAGTCTCACATTAGTCTCAAATTAGTCTTACATCACTCTTACATTAGTCTCACATTAGTCTTTCATCACTCTTGCATTAGTCTCACATTAGTCTCAAATTAGTCTTTCATCACTCTTACATTAGTCTCACATTAGTCTCAAATTAGTCTCAAATTAGTCTTTCATCACTCTTGCATTAGTCTCACATTAGTCTTACATCACTCTTGCATTAGTCTCACATTAGTCTTTCATCACTCTTGCATTAGTCTCACATTAGTCTTACATCACTCTTACATTAGTCTCACATTAGTCTTACATCACTCTTGCATTAGTCTCACATTAGTCTTACATCACTCTTGCATTAGTCTCACATTAGTCTTACATCACTCTTGCATTAGTCTCACATTAGTCTTTCATCACTCTTGCATTAGTCTCACATTAGTCTCAAATTAGTCTTTCATCACTCTTACATTAGTCTCACATTAGTCTCACATTAGTCTCAAATCAGTCTTTCATCACTCTTGCATTAGTCTCACATTAGTCTCAAATTAGTCTTTCATCACTCTTACATTAGTCTCACATTAGTCTCAAATTAGTCTCTCATCACTCTTGCATTAGTCTCACATTAGTCTTACATCACTCTTGCATTAGTCTCACATTAGTCTTTCATCACTCTTGCATTAGTCTCACATTAGTCTTTCATCACTCTTGCATTAGTCTCACATTAGTCTCAAATTAGTCTTTCATCACTCTTGCATTAGTCTCACATTAGTCTCAAATTAGTCTTTCATCACTCTTACATTAGTCTCACATTAGTCTCAAATTAGTCTCAAATTAGTCTTTCATCACTCTTGCATTAGTCTCACATTAGTCTTACATCACTCTTGCATTAGTCTCACATTAGTCTTGAGTCTCACATTAGTCTCACATTAGTCTTACATCAGTCTTGCATTAGTCTTGCATTAGTCTTACATCAGTCTTGCATTAGTCTTACATCTCGCATTAGTCTTACATCAGTCTCGCATTAGTCTCACATTAGTCTCACGTTTGTCTTGAGTCTCACATTAGTCTTACATCAGTCTTGCATTAGTCTTACATCAGTCTTGCATTAGTCTCAAATTAGTCTTTCATCACTCTTGCATTAGTCTCACATTAGTCTCAAATTAGTCTTACATCACTCTTACATTAGTCTCACATTAGTCTTTCATCACTCTTGCATTAGTCTCACATTAGTCTCAAATTAGTCTTTCATCACTCTTACATTAGTCTCACATTAGTCTCAAATTAGTCTCAAATTAGTCTTTCATCACTCTTGCATTAGTCTCACATTAGTCTTACATCACTCTTGCATTAGTCTCACATTAGTCTTTCATCACTCTTGCATTAGTCTCACATTAGTCTTACATCACTCTTACATTAGTCTCACATTAGTCTTACATCACTCTTGCATTAGTCTCACATTAGTCTTACATCACTCTTGCATTAGTCTCACATTAGTCTTTCATCACTCTTGCATTAGTCTCACATTAGTCTTTCATCACTCTTGCATTAGTCTCACATTAGTCTCAAATTAGTCTTTCATCACTCTTGCATTAGTCTCACATTAGTCTCAAATTAGTCTTTCATCACTCTTACATTAGTCTCACATTAGTCTTACATCACTCTTGCATTAGTCTCACATTAGTCTCAAATTAGTCTTTCATCACTCTTACATTAGTCTCACATTAGTCTCAAATTAGTCTTTCATCACTCTTACATTAGTCTCACATTAGTCTTACATCACTCTTGCATTAGTCTCACATTAGTCTTTCATCACTCTTGCATTAGTCTCACATTAGTCTTTCATCACTCTTGCATTAGTCTCACATTAGTCTCAAATTAGTCTTTCATCACTCTTGCATTAGTCTCACATTAGTCTCAAATTAGTCTTTCATCACTCTTACATTAGTCTCACATTAGTCTCAAATTAGTCTCAAATTAGTCTTTCATCACTCTTGCATTAGTCTCACATTAGTCTCAAATTAGTCTTTCATCACTCTTACATTAGTCTCACATTAGTCTCAAATTAGTCTCAAATTAGTCTTTCATCACTCTTACATTAGTCTCACATTAGTCTTACATCACTCTTGCATTAGTCTCACATTAGTCTTTCATCACTCTTGCATTAGTCTCACATTAGTCTTTCATCACTCTTGCATTAGTCTCACATTAGTCTCAAATTAGTCTTTCATCACTCTTGCATTAGTCTCACATTAGTCTCAAATTAGTCTTTCATCACTCTTACATTAGTCTCACATTAGTCTCAAATTAGTCTCAAATTAGTCTTTCATCACTCTTGCATTAGTCTCACATTAGTCTTACATCACTCTTGCATTAGTCTCACATTAGTCTTGAGTCTCACATTAGTCTCACATTAGTCTTACATCAGTCTTGCATTAGTCTTGCATTAGTCTTACATCAGTCTTGCATTAGTCTTACATCTCGCATTAGTCTTACATCAGTCTCGCATTAGTCTCACATTAGTCTCACGTTTGTCTTGAGTCTCACATTAGTCTTACATCAGTCTTGCATTAGTCTTACATCAGTCTTGCATTAGTCTTACATCAGTCTTGCATTAGTCTTACATCAGTCTTGCGTTAGTCTTACATCTCGCCTTAGTCTTAAATCAGTCTTGCATTAGTCTTACATCAGTCTTGCATTAGTCTTACATCAGTCTTGCATTAGTCTTACATCTCGCATTAGTCTTACATCAGTCTTGCATTAGTCTTACATCTCGCATTAGTCTTACATCAGTCTTGCATTAGTCTTACATCTCGCATTAGTCTTACATCAGTCTTGCATTAGTCTTACATCAGTCTTGCATTAGTCTTACATCAGTCTTGCATTAGTCTTACATCAGTCTTGCGTTAGTCTTACATCTCGCCTTAGTCTTAAATCAGTCTTGCATTAGTCTTACATCAGTCTTGCGTTAGTCTTGCATTAGTCTTACATCTTGCATTAGTCTTACATCAGTCTTGCATTAGTCTTACATCAGTCTCACATTAGTCTTACATCAGTCTTGCATTACATAATCTTTTATCACTTAAACCAATCTCACATCCATTTCACTTCAATCTTATGTCAGTCTCAACATTAGTCTTACTTCAGTCTCATATTGGTCTCACATAATTTAAACCAGTCTCACACCCATCTTACTTCAGTCTCATCTTGTGTTCTTAAAAAAACTTGTTTTGCTTTTCTCTAAGACAGCAGTGTAATGTACTCTCTATTGGAATCTTTCTGTTATGGTGAAGTTCAAAGGTTTAAGGACATGCGGAATAAAAACAGAAAATGTAATATTTATGAATTCTTTTATTTTAGTTATTTCCGGAGTCATGTGTTTTTTTTATTTACTATACTTTCAATTTAAATCATTTGTTGTGGAGTGAGTGGGAACTAAAATACACTTAAAATACACTAAGTTCATTATTTTTTAGTATTTTTTTCTGAATGTGACTTTTACAACTTTTCTATCAGCAAAGCAGTTTTGACCCGGTGTGACTTGTAATCAGACATTGTTTGTTTTCTAAAAAATACAACAAACTTTGAGGTGGTTGATGTTGAAATGTGACTCTGAGTGAATCTGCAGGCAGTTCAGGTGTCAATCGGTCCCTGATGTTGTTTGTTTGTGCAGATGTGTCTCTGGTGTCCACTCCGGTGTCGGCCTTCTACACGGGCTGCATGGACGTGCGGGTCAACGGTCAGCTGCTGGACGTGGACGAGGCCCAACACAAACACAACGACATCCGCTCTCACTCCTGCCCCCTGGTGGACGAGCAGCAATAACAGCAGCTGAAAGTCCAGCCAAGTGCTTTCCACTGCGGGAGGAGCTTTAATCCGGATCCAGTCAACGGATCCACAAAGGCCTTAGTAAAGCCGGATCCCTCGCCACACTCGCGCACATCACGCACATATAGCACAGAGCCGCGTATCGATGTATTACTCACGTTAGACCAATCAAACACAAGCTACTGACAGCGTGCTGTAAAATACTGTAACTGTACATATGTCACTGTAAAACGCTTTAGAGGAGGACGACTAAAACACCCAACTACCATTAAAGGCCTTCAGGCCTCGATGTAGGTGCTCAACTTCTTCATCATCATCATCATCATCATCATCGTTCAGTAGTTTGAGTTGAGGAGGTTTTTTTAGTCCCTCGTTTGTTCGTCTTTTTTAATCTTGTTTTTATTGTTGAAGTTGTTTTGTATTTTGTTCATGTTTGCTCTGTGTGTGAGACTGAAACGCTTGATGAAAACTAATAAAGGAGGATGGTGTTGTTATGATCATGAATTCTGTCCACAGATGTTCAAAATAACTCATAAGCTATCCTGATGAGTTATTTTACACGGTTCCTTATAAAACACAAAGATCAGAAGCACACAATGCAACTATACAAACACTAAATTCACAAAAACACTACACTAAAACCATAGGTTTGTTCATATTTGTGACTCTGGACCACAAAATTTCAGATTTTTATTTATACATCATCTGAAAGCTGAATAAATAAGCTTTATATTGATGTATGGTTTGTTAGGAGAGGGCAATATTTGGCCGAGATCTGGAATCTGAGGATGCAAAAAAATCTAAATATTGAGAAAATACTCCTTAAAGTTGTCCAAATTACGTTCTTAGCAATGCATATTACTAATCAAAATATTATGGTTGGTTTAACTTGATGTTCCAATGATTTGGGATTGGGATTTTTGGCTATAAATTATACTAATATATTCAACATATCTAACTCCTAAAAACCTGGCGAAAATGTGTTTGTTTTCTGTCTGTTGACAGTATTTTCTGATATTTGTAGTGATGAAAAGAGAAATTTAAAATCTCTTCTGGAAAAAACTTTTATATCACAAAAAAAAATTAAACAAGAATTATGAACCTGACTTTATCCGAAGTTCAGATTTATGTGCTGGAAATGTTTGAGAATTAGTCCATATTTAATTAGATGCTGCTGCATTTGCATATTTAAACAATGGTACGTGCAATTCTTTAAGAAAAAAACCTCTTTCTGAACCTTTTAGGGGGGAAAAACAATGTAGTTTTGGAAAAATTCTATTTTGTAAACATAATTTTGTCCAGGATTTCATTCAAGGTAACAAAAAAAAGCAATTCTAAATGAATTTTATTAGGTTAAAAAGTGATGGTTTAGTTCAGCAAACATTGTGCGTATATGCAAAATAGAAACAAAACAGTTTACAGTGCAAATGCTGAAAACACAAAGTCCCATGGGAATATGGTTTGTTCTTTTTAGAGCTATTTCTTAATTTACTTTTTTTTTCTGATAAATTGTATGCATCTCATAAATGCACCACAAAACAAATTAAAATAATGGAGCAATAAAATAATGAGCTGACAGAAAAAATTAAATGAGCAGTTCATGATTAAGCTGAAGTCTTTCTGTTATTCTTTTTAAGGCTTTTTTAAAAAAAAACTTTAATTCACAATGGTTACTTGTGGAAATAATTAAAAGATTGTCTGTGCATGAGCATGAAAGGGTTAATAACATCATTATATTTTTCTTGAAAATTAAAAATGACAGATATGCTACATAGCTGCCTTGTCTAATACAACAAATTCAAAACTTCACACTGGCAAATCTTACTCATGTATTTGTCTATTAACTCTTTAAGCAGCAAGCATTACACGTTTATTTATTGAATGTAAAATATGAGAGTGGTTATAATAACAATAACAGGAGAATTTACTTGCTGATTATGAAAGTATATCTGGCAGTAGTGGTGAATATGTAGTTTATGTTATGCTGCTTATGTTTATTATTTGAAAATACCTAACACATTTATTACTCATCATACCTATAGAGATTTAAGACAAGTTGATGATTATCATACAGTAGCTTAATGATTTTAAAGAACATTCATTGAATATAAATTCTAATATTTTGCCTTGAAAACTTTCACTCCTAAAAATAAATGTGGAGAAAGGTGGTTTTCACAGTGATGCAAAACAAACATTCTTAACCTAAGCATTCAGTTTAGTTATTAAAGAAAAAATAATGTTCTGTGAATCCAACCCCTGGATGTGTTGCACATTATGTGTGTGGACTGAATGGCTAATAGAGTCTGTTATTAAACCAGATGTGTTCTTCAGGAATCTGAATAATGTCAACACTTGACTCTTCTCAGCAGGATTCTTGATTCTTGTTGTTGGTCTGACCACAGTTACAGTCATCTGTGTGCTGAGGATGAAGATGCATTGACTTTCAGTCTGATATGATTCAATAAAACTATGAAGATCCCACTAAAGGAAGAGGACACTAAGGCTAAAGTTGAGGGGTTTTAGAAATGACCAGAGAACAACATTGATCACATTTGCTACAAGAAGAAGTGATGACTACACAGACTCTTTCTGAGATCATTAGCAGCGGCGGTGGAGGTCACAGAGGTCAGATGCCCGTCAGAGGTCAGTGTTCCTGGTTCAGGTGTTTTCAGCAGGCGTAAGGCGGAGGCTTCTCGAAGGGCCCTAATGAGTGAGCGTAAAGTGAGGGAGCATTAGGAGTCAGCATGTAGCCGCTGCTGTCCTGAGACGTGGATTGATTCGGTACGGCTGGGTTTGTTCCGCTCTGAGACGCCGCTTGAGTCTCGTCAGACGGGGAGGTCGAGACTTCAGGGACGGACTGACCTGCAGCTGGAGCTGGATAACCGTTCAGATGCTGGAGAACGAGGACGAAAAATTTAAAATTAACAACAAAACTGTTGAGATTAAAGAACATTTTTAAAGAATAAAAAATATTTTTATAGAACAAAACTAATATTTAAATTTGTTACTAGAACAAAACCGATATTTATGACCGATATTTAAATATTTTTAAAGAACAAAACTGACCAATATGCAAATGTTTTACAAGAACAAAACTGACTGATATTTAAATAATTTTATAGAACAAAACCGCCTGATATTTTAATATTTTTAAAGGACAAAACTGACCAATATTTTTATATTTGTTACTAGAACAAAACTAACCACTATTGACATATTTTTATAGAACAAAATTATTACAGAACAAAGCTGACCAATATTTTTTAACATTTTTTAACATTTGTTACTAGAAAAAAACTGACCAATATTTAAATACTTTTAAAGAACAAAACTGACCAATATTTAAATATTTTTATAGAAAAAAACTGACCAATATTTAAATATTTTTATAGAACAAAACGGACCAATATTTGGATATTTTTAAAGAACAAAACTGATCGATATTTACATATTTTTTATAGGACAAAACTGGACGATATTTTAATATAACAAATCTGACCAATATTTTTAAAGAACAAAACAGACTAATAGTTCAATTTTTTACTAGAACAAAACTGACCGATATTTAAATATTGTTATATAATAAAACTGACCGATATGTAAATATTTTTAAAGAACAAAACGGACCAATATTTAAATTTGTTACTAGAACAAAACTGACAAATTTTTTAATATTTTTATAGGACAAAACTGACCTATATTTAAGTCTTTTAATATAACAAAACTGACCAATATTTGAATGTATTACTAGAACAAAACTGACCATTTTTTTTATATTTTATAGGAAAAACCGACCGATATTTAAGTCTTTTAATATAACAAAACTGACTGATATTTGAATTATTACTAGAACAAAACTGACCAATATTTAAATATTTTTAAAGAACAAAACTGACTAATATTTAAATTTGCTACTAGAACAAAACTGACCGATATTAAAATCTTTTAATATAACAAAACTGACCGATATTTGAATGTATTACTAGAACAAAACTGACCGATTTTTTTTATATTTTATAGGAAAAACTGACCGATATTTAAGTCTTTTAATATAACAAAACTGACCGATATATGAATTTTTACTAGAACAAAACTGACCGATATTTAAATATATTTAAAGAACAAAACTGACCAATATTTACATTTGCTACTAGAACAAAACTGACCGATTTTTTTATATTTTTTAAGACAAAACCGACCAATATTAAAATCTTTTAATATAACAAAACTGACCGATATTTGAATGTATTACTAGAACAAAACTGACTGATTTTTTTATATTTTTATAGGACAAAACTGACCGATATTTAGGTCTTTTAATATAACAAAACTGACCGATATTTCAATGTATTACTAGAAAAAAACTGACCAATTTTTTTATAATTTTATAGGACAAAACTGACCGATATTTAAGTCTTTTATTATAACA
Organism: Garra rufa; assembly: GCF_049309525.1. NCBI lineage: Eukaryota > Metazoa > Chordata > Actinopteri > Cypriniformes > Cyprinidae > Garra > Garra rufa. The sequence continues at coordinate 55,229,169 of NC_133366.1, forward strand.
AAACTGACCGATATTTGAATTATTACTAGAACAAAACTGACCGATATTTAAATATTTTTAAAGAACAAAACTGACCAATATTTAAATTTGTTACTAGAACAAAACTGTCCGATGTTTTCATATTTTTTAAGACAAAACCGACCAATATTAAAATCTTTTATTATAACAAAACTGACCGATATTTGAATGTATCACTAGAACAAAACTGACCGATATTTGAATGTATCACTAGAACAAAACTGACCGATATTTGAATTTATCACTAGAACAAAACTGACCGATATTTTTAGATTTTTAATAGAACAAAACTGAACAAAATTTAAATTGTTCAATAGAATAAAATTTTTTATTTAAATCTAGATCAAAATCTAGAAAAGATCAATCTAGAAATCTTCGATCGAAACTGACCAACATTGAAATTTTGTAACATTGTAATATTCAGTAATGTTGGTGTCCTGTCATCTGACTGTCATGAGTACCCTCTTGATGACAGAGGTTAGTTGGTTAGTGTTTCTCACCTGCATGGGCAGTGGGTAGTTTGGGTAGGCGGGTAGAGTTTGTCCGGAGGGGCAGAAGCCGGCGTAGGTGATCAGGTGTTGGGTGGGGTTGTACAGGATGTGAGGGGGCGGAGCCGGACTGGGTGTCATGTGACTGTGAGTAGCAGGAGCCTGATCGCACACACACACACAAACATTTTTTAGAAAAAATGTAAATCTGTAAAATAAGCCATCAAAACATTATGCTGTCCAGTAAAAATGATAACCTGAATGGTAAAACGATAAATACTGTATTTTAAATAAATACATTTTAAATAAATAAACAATTTTTTAGATATTTTGCCTAGAATCAAGACAAAAATACTAAGATAAGCCTTTTTTGCAGTGAAATATTGTCTTCTTTTTACTCAAAAACTGAACATTACCAAAATTATCCACAAATAATGCCTTTTTTTTTTACCCAAAAACTGAATATTTTTTAAATTACCTGCAAATATTGTTTTTTTTTTTTACCCAAAAACGGAATATTGCCAAAATTATCCTCAATGTTTTTTACACAAAAACTGAATATTGCCTAAATTATCCACTAATAAAGCCCTTTTACTCAAAAACTGAATATTTACTAAATTACCTGCAAGTATTATTTGTTTGTTTGTTTGTTTGTTTGAGGGGTTTTTTTACACAAAAACTGAATATTGCCAAAATTACCTGCAAATATTGCAGGAGCCTGATCGTACACACACAAACATTTTTTAAGAAAAAATTTAAATCAGTGAAATAAGCCATCAAAACATTACGCCGTCCAGTAAAAATGATAACGTGAATGGTAAAACAATTGGTACTGTTTGAATTAAAAATAAACTAATAATAATAAAATTACAATTATATTTCATAATAAATCAAATAATACACCAAGACTTTATCTGCTTTCAATATCAGGCTGATCAAAATCTGCAGTTCTGTTTGTGTGCCTCTATCTTGAGATAAAAAAACAAACATTTGAGTTAAAAATAGATGGCTTCAGCATCTTCAGTCCCTCCATCTGTGGTGTAGTTGAATGTAAAAACACTGAGCAAACACTCCAGACTGAATCCAGACTCACCAGGTCTTTGAAGGCTCCCAGTATGGCGGCGGTGATGATGCCCAGGAACACACCGAGCACATTGAGCGCCACACAGGCCCACAGCAGACGGTACAGATTGACCACGTCCCAGCAGCTGCTCACGCCCGTGAACTCATAGTACTGCACATGATACTCCACACTAACACACACATATATGCTGTCAAACACTCAGTAACTCATAGCTGTGCTGTGAATGTTCAGAGATTGATGTTGGGCTTCACCTGTTACAGTGGAATAAGTCACAGCAGTAGCAGGTGTTGCTCTTCACCTTGAGTTTACACTGATTACCGTAGGAATGACAGTAAACCTGAACACAGCAAATCAACACAGTAAAGCTCATCAACTCATTCACTTTATACTTTAAACTTGACGTCATGAATTACATTGTGGCTTTTATGATGAACTGATTGTGATGTTCCTCATGTGTGAACTGTTTTCACTCTTAAAAAAAGAGAGTTTACACAGTGATGCTGTAGAAGAACTATTCCAGTGAACCGTTCTCTTAAAACTCATATTGCGTTTCAGTCATTTTGACCTGGAGAGGAGTTTCCTTCTACAGAAAATGCTAGTTAAAGTTATTACACTGGACTAAAACCTGCTGACTTTGCCCACACAGGGAATCACAACTTACCAAAATGATGGCATTTTGACTGATTGATTGTAGCTTATTCAGCTCATGCATTCACTTTTTAGTCAACATTTATATTCAAAATTATAAGCAAATACTGTTTTTCACTCAAAAAATGGAATATTGACAGAATTATCCACTAATAATGCCTTTTTTTTTTACCCAGAAACATAATATTGCCAAAAATAAAAACAAATAATGCTTTTTTAACAAAAAGCTAAGAATTGCCTAAATAATCCCAAATTAATGTTTTTTATCCAAAATTAAATATGGCCAAAATTACCTGCGAATACTTTTTAACCCAAAAACTGAATATTTTCAAAATTAGCTGAATTTTTTTTTTTTTACTCAAAAACTGAATATTATATTATTATCCACTAATAATGCAATTTTTTACCAAAAAACTGAAAACTTCTAAAATTACCTGCAACACTGCAAAAAGGGCTTATCTTAGTATTTTTGTCTTGTTTTAAGCAAAATGCACTTAATTTAGTTTTTTCTCCCTGGAAACAAGTCAAATGATCTGCCAGTGGGGTAAATAAACTAGTCTTAAATCAAGAGTATTTTACGTACCCCACTGGCAGATCATTTGACTTATTTGAAGAAAACTGCTCTCAATTTAGTTTTCCCCCTGGAAACAAGACTAAATATCTTATGTCATTTTGCTTATCTAGTAAATGCATCTTAATTTTTGCAGTGAAATATTGTCTGAAATATTTTGAACTGAATATTACCAAAATTATCCACAAATAATGTTTTTTTTTTTACACTCAAAAATTGAATATTACCTAAATTATCCAAAAATAAAGCCTTTTTACTCAAAAACTGAATTTTGCCAAAAATTATCCTCAATGGGTTTTTTTTAACCCAAAACTGAATATTACCAAAATTATCCTCTAATAATGCCTTTTTTACTCAAAAACTGAATATTTCCAAAATGATCTGCAAATATTGTTGTTGTTTTTTGCTCAAAACTCAATATTACCAAAATTATCCACTAATAATGCCTTTTTTATTCAGAAATTGAATTTTGCCAAATTATCCTCAATGTTTTTTTTTTTTACCCAGAAACATAATATTGCCAAAAATAAAAACAAATAATGCTTTTTTAACAAAAAGCTAAGAATTGCCAAAATAATCCCAAATTAATGTTTTTTATCCAAAATTAAATATTGCCAAAATTACCTGCAAATACTTTTTAACCCAAAAACTGAATATTTTCAAAATTAGCTGATTTATTTTTTTTTTACTCAAAAACTGAATATTATATTATTATCCACTAATAATGCAATTTTTTTTACCAAAAAACTGAAAATTTCTAAAATTACCTGCAACACTGCAAAAAAGGCTTATCTTAGTATTTTTGTCTTGTTTTAAGCAAAATGCACTTAATTTAGTTTTTTTCTCCCTGGAAACAAGTCAAATGATCTGCCAGTGGGGTAAATAAACTAGTCTTAAATCAAGAGTATTTTACGTACCCCACTGGCAGATCATTTGACTTATTTGAAGAAAACTGCTCTCAATTTAGTTTTCCCCCTGGAAACAAGACTAAATATCTTGTCATTTTGCTTATCTAGTAAATGCATCTTAATTTTTGCAGTGAAATATTGTCTGAAATATTTTGAACTGAATATTAACAAAATTATCCACAAATAATGTTTTTTTTTTTACACACAAAAACTGAATATTTCTAAAATTACCTGCATATGTTTTTTTGTCACTCAAAAATTTAATATTACCTAAATTATCCAAAAATAAAGCCTTTTTACTCAAAAACTGAATATTGCCAAAAATTATCCTCAATGTTTTTTTTTTTTTTTTTTTTACCCCAAAACTGATTATTAACAAAATTATCCTCTAATAATGCCTTTTTTACTCAAAAACTGAATATTTCCAAAATGATCTGCAAATATTGTTTTTTTTTTTGCTCAAAACTCAATATTACCAAAATTATCCACTAATAATGCCTTTTTTATTCAGAAATTGAATTTTGCCAAATTATCCTCAATGTTTCTTTTTTTATCCAAAAACTAAATATTGCAAAATTATCTGCAAATACTTTTTTTTTTTTTTACAAAATTATTAATAATGTTTTTTAATAATGCTTTTTATACTCAAAAACTGAATTCAAATCTTATCATCAATCAGTTCCAAAAAGAAACACAAAACCTGTGCAGATTGAAAGAACTAAAGTTCACAAGCTATTTTTAAAAGGCTGGTCATTTTTTTTTTACCAGAAACACCAAAATAGATTTTCAGCAGCACAGCAAACCATCAATGCCAACAAAGAACTTTTATTTTTAAAAGTGTGGAATAAAAGTGTCTACCAACTGAATACATGAAAATAGAAATTAAAAATTATTATATGCAGCAAATATATTAGTTGAATTAACACTAGTTGATTTAGCAGCTTTATGTTTCTCAGAGTGTCTAGAAACTGACGATCAGACTAAAGTCATGCTCATATCTGACCAGCAGAGGGAAGCAGAGCCCATGATCATTTAGTGAGTCTAACTGATTGTTAACCCTAACCAGCTACAATCATCAATGTATGCATTTCAGACAAACTCACCTCAGTGTAGTAGTTGTCATAACCATAAGAAGTGCTGGAGTAAAACTCACAGCGGCCCTCCATCAGCGGCCTCCTGTCCTACAGAGACAGAGACAGAGACAGAGACAGTAACTCAGTGTCTCAGGATGGTTTGATGAGCAGCAGGTGAGCAGATACTCACCATGAACTCGGCTGCGATGATGCCGTCGATGATGGAACAGAGAAAACACGACACCACACCCAGACTGATGAAGATGATGGACGCCACCAGCTGATGAACACAGGAGACTGATCATTACATCACCAGATCAATCATATCTCAATCATGAGATAATTGTATAATAGTCATTGTATATAGTCCACCTTCAGCTGTTGCTTCATGTGTGTTTTTGCTGTCAAATCATGACTGATTTTGATCAGGTAAACGTCAGAATAACTAGTAATTTTTCTAGATGAACGCTTACTGAACTACACTGCAAAAAATGCTTTTCTTACAAAGATATTTGGTCAAAATTTCGAAAAATTCTTAAATCAAGAAGGATTTTCTAGACGAGTAAAAATGATTGTCTTGTTTTCAGAAAAAAACAAGTCAAAATTAAGTGTGTTTGCTTGAAACAATTCAAATAATCTGCCAATGGGGTAAGAAAAATAATCTTGTTTTCTGTTCGAAATAAGTTTTTTTTTTTGCTTAGCCCATTGGCAGATTATTTAGCTTGTTCTAAGCAAAAACTCACTTCATTTTGACTAGTTTTTATTGAAAACAAGAACATTTTTTACTTGTCTAGAAAATCCTTCTTGATTTAACAATTAACAATTTAACAATTTGAATATAGCATTTTTTGCAGTATGATCATCAGGATTTTTTGAGGAACGTTTGTTTTCAGAAGCTTTACATTTACTGTTCCTCAGTGAAGCCTCAAAAACTTCTCATCATCTCTCAGTCATCATTGGATTGCATTGCATTATATGTTTGGATCATCTTATTGGAGATATACAGTGACCACTGATATTTACATCATTGTATGTCAGTGTCTGCTCTACTGTTATGAAGATCTCATTGATTTACATAACAAGCATCCAAATTTCATCATGTAAAAATTTCATCTTTTTTTACTATATCAGATTATATGAGCCTATATGAACTCAAAACATATGCAAAAATATTTCAACATCATTACTCCAGTCTTCATTGTCAAACAATCCTTCAGAAAATAGGTCTTATATGCTCAGTTTGAGTCTCTGAATAAAAGGAGTTTAAACATTTTTTACTATATCAGACTATCTGAGACTCAAAACACATGCAAAAATATTTAGATTTTTTAAATGTTTGTCTGAAAGTTTGCTGCATATATTTGATCAAAAAATACAGAAAAAATAGTAATATTGGAAAATATTATTGGAATTTAAAACAATGGATTTCTATTTTAGTATACTTCAAAATATAATTTATATTTGTGACGCAAAGCAAAATTTTCAGCATTATTACTCCAGTCTTCAATGTCAAACGATCCTTCAGAAATCGGTCTAATATGCTCAGTTTAAGTCTCTAAATAAAATGTTTTTTTTTTCCTCAACATTTATTACTATATCAGACTATATGTATATATATATATATATGGACTCAAAACACATATTTGATTTGATTTTCATAACAATAAAAAAATTATATTATTTCATAACCCATTACAGGGCTAAAATAATTAGAAATGAAACAAAAAGCAACAAATAAAACCATGTTCATGTTTAATCCTTTAACTGTCACTCCTTATTTTAAAAATAGATGCAAAAATGCACTATCCATAGATCAATTGTTACAATTCATGAACGAAAACATATTGTAATATGATGTTGATGTACAATTTCCATGGTAATGCAATGTCTGATTTTAAAATAGTTTTCAAAGGATGAATTGTGAGATTTAAAGTTTTTAATTGATATATAATTTCTTATTATTTCTAAAGCGTGATAGGAAAAAAGGCAACGAAGAAAGTTTTTTCATGAAAAAGGTCAGAACTCCTGTAATGTTTTGAGGTGCACTCTTGTCATAAATGAATTACTTTTCCTACATGATTTGTAACACAAAACAGTTGTAAAATATCTTTTTAGGAGTCTTCTCAATAATATATTGTTTGTCATAATTAGATTAAGATTTATTTGTAATATGGTGAACTTAGGCATCTTATATACGGGACGGTGACCGTTAAATGCTTAAATACATCATACAATAACAACAGTCGATGCAAATGATTATTTTATAATTATGATGATGAGCTAGAAATGTTCTAAGCAGGATTTTAGAATTAAAAAATTTTTTTCCTTCAAATTATTTCAATCGGTGGGTGTTGTGAGGGTTTTGTCAGATTTGTCTCTTCTATTTACAAATTTGTTCCCAGAATACTTAGGTTAGGTACAAATCTTTTTTTTCATGGTATTTAATAATGTTTTGACATACACATGTCTATAATAACCCTGGTATATACTCTCACACACACATACACACACTCATTGTGCTCGAGGGTGTCCTGGTCTCCAGCGTGAGCTCGTAACTCGGGCGTCTGAATGTGGATTGACTGCAGTAATAAAGTAAATGTAGAGCGGTGTGCGGCTGCGGTCTGCTGGCACAGGGCTTTATGGCTGATTTACTGTCCCGTGGAGCAGGAGCCGGCACTGGAACAGCAGCAGTAACACAGGAAAGGTCACTCTGTCGCTCTCAGATACAGAGTCTGTTCAGGAGCCTCTTCTAGTGCTGAGTTTGTCTAATCATAGCCTCTGATTGGATGATGAGCAGCTGATGATCAAACTCACACACGTCACCTGATCACTCCATCACTCCATCACTCCATCTGTCAGAGACACTACTACAACAGACACCTCACACACATCACGATCACTAACTAAAACTCAAATGAAACTATTTTTGTTAACTGAAATGAAACTATGAAATATTTATAACTAATGCATGCAAAACTGAAACAAAAATCAGAAATATTGCCTTGGCAACTAACGGAAATAATTTGAAGCAATAAAATTACTAACAGTGAATAAACAAAAAAATAAAATAAAATGAATCAAATTTAAAATTAAAACTAAATATTACAATGCATTATATACACACACACACACACACACACACACACACACACACACACACACACACACACACACACACACACACACACACACACACATCGTTCTTTTGAATGTTTTAAAGAAGTCTCTCATGCTTATCAAGGCTGCATTTATTTGATCAAAAATACAGAAAAAACGGTAATATTGTGAAATATTATTGGAATTTGAAACAATGGTTTTCTATTTTAGTATACTTCAAAATATAATTTATATCTGTGATGCAAAGCTGATCATTACTCCAGTCTTCATTCTTCTAATATACTGACTTATTATCAATATTGGAAACAGTTGTGATGCATTTTATTTTATTTTTTAAACTGTAATAATTTTTTTTTAGGATTCTTTGAAGATTAAAATGTTAAAAACAACAACATTTAGTTAAAATAGAAATCTTTTTTAACAATATAGACTACTGTTTGAAATTTTTTCTTTCTTTTTTTTTTTAATGAATACTTTTATTCAACAAGAATGTGTTAAATTGATACAAAGTGTTAGCAAAGACTTATATTGTTAGAAAAGTTAATTTTAACTTTTTATTCATCAAAAAAATCCTGAAAAAAAGGTATCACAGAAAAAAAAAATGTTTCCAATATGAATAATAAATCAGAATATTATAATGATTTCTAAAGGATCATGTGACAATGAAGAGTAATGATGCTGAAAATTCAGCTTTGCATCACAGGAATAAATTCGATTTTAAAGTACATTAAAATAGAAAACCGGTATTTTAAATTTTACAAAGTACAGTTTTTTTCTGTATTTTTGATTAAATAAATTCAGTCTTAATGAGCATATGAGACCTCTTTAAAAAATTTAAATAAAAAATAAAATAAATATCTTAAAACATGACCAAAACACAAAATCTAAAAACATAAAATAAAATTAAACTTCAAAATATTACTAAAAACTATAATAGTATAGAAATAATGCTAAAATAATGCTGCTAATTTCACCAAACACTCTGCTTCAACATCACACTATTTATTTTTTTAGATATTTAAAATTTTAATTTTAAAGGTTTACTGCTAGTGCTTCAATTCATGAAAATTGCATGTGATAGAACAATTCTTGGTCTGCATTAAAATATGAATGCTTTTTTGAGAAGAAAACAATGCATTTTAGGATGTTTTAGGATGTTTAAATGAAATAAACTGAATTTCAAACAATTATCTCTTATAATTCTCTCATTCAAGGTGACTTGACTACAATCTGTATTGTATAAAGCACTGTAGAAATAAATGTGAAATAAGAAGTCAGCAATGAGCAAATGAGGTGATGTTCTGATTTCAAACAAAACTAATTTCGTGACACACATCAAATGAAATTCCATCTAAGTGTGTTTAACTTCAGTGTCAGTACTAAAGTTCAGAAGTACTACTTCTGATGAACCCAGAGTGCTACATCCTCTCATGCTAACTGGCACATCACAGCTGGAACATCATCAATCATGTTAACGAGCTTTTAAACGGACCTGCAGCTTTACGATCGTGTCATTTTCCTGCTTAATTGCGCTAACTAAATCTTGAGTTTATTCACTGGTGATAAATGAGCCGAGCCTAACATCACGTGACCTCCAGAACAAACCAATAAATGAGTTCTCCGCACTCATTAAACCTCCAACCAGCACTGACCTCCATCCAAACCACACACTTCAGTCCAATTCAACTCAAAACCTCTGATTATAAACACAAAATTCTTTTTTTCCTGCAAGATATAAACATAATTCAGGGGGCAAAAGTCAGAATTTAGATTTTTTTTATGTCACAATTCAAATGTTTTTCCTTTAAATTCTGAATTTCTGTATCTGCAATACTGTTTTGCTTCCACCAAAGAAAAAAGGATCTTGCAACTTTGTCTCACAATTCTGACTTTACATTTTGTAATTCTGAGTTTACAGTATATCACAATTCTGAATTTATATCTTGCAATTCTATATCTACCAATTCTGACTTTATATCTCCCAATTGTACATCTCACTATTCCGACTTTACACCTCGCAATTCTGACTTTAAGTCTCACTAATTTAACTTTACATCTCGCTATTCAAACCTAATATCTTACAATTCTGAATTTATGTCTCGCTATTCCGAGTTTACGTCTTGCTATTTCGAGTTTAAAATTCCAACTTTACATTTTGCAATTCTAACTTTACGTCTCGCTATTCCGAGTTTATGTCTCACAATTCTGAGGTTACGTCTCACTATTCCGACTTTACATCTCGCTATTTCGACTTTACATCTCGCAATTCCGACTTTACGTCTCACAATTCTAAGCTTATGTTTCGCTATTCTTACTTTAAGTCTCGGTATTCCAATCTTACGTCTTGCTATTCTGTGTTTACAATTCCGACTGTACATCTTGCAATTCTAACTTTACATCTAACTATTCCGACTTTACATCTCACAATTCCAAGTTTACATCTTGATATTCCGAGTTTACAATTCCAACTTTACATCTTGCAATTCTGAGTTTATCTCTTACTATTCAGACTTTACATCTCACAATTCTGACTTTACATCTTGCTATTCCAACTTTACGTCTTACTATTCCAACTTTACATCTCGCAATTCCGACTTTACGTCTCGCTATTTCGACTTTTGCGTCTCGCAATTCTGACTTTACGTTTCACTATTCCGACTTTACGTCTTACTATTCCGACTTTACGTCTTGCTATTCCGACTTTACGTCTTGCTATTCCGAGTTTATGTCTCACAATTCTGAGGTTACGTCTCGCTATTCTGACTTTATGTCTCGCTATTCCGAGCTTATGTCTTGCTATTTTGAGTTTAAAATTCCAACTTTACATTTTGCAATTCTAACTTTACGTCTTACTATTCCGACTTTACGTCTTACTATTCCGACTTTACGTCTTGCTATTCCGAGTTTATGTCTCACAATTCTGAGGTTACGTCTCGCTATTCTGACTTTATGTCTCGCTATTCCGAGCTTATGTCTTGCTATTTTGAGTTTAAAATTCCAACTTTACATTTTGCAATTCTAACTTTACGTCTTAGTATTCCGACTTTACGTCTCGCTATTCCGAGTTTATGTCTCACAATTCTGAGGTTACGTCTCGCTATTCTGACTTTATGTCTCGCTATTCCGAGCTTATGTCTTGCTATTTTGAGTTTAAAATTCCAACTTTACATTTTGCAATTCTAACTTTACGTCTTACTATTCCGACTTTACGTCTTACTATTCCGACTTTACGTCTTGCTATTCCGAGTTTATGTCTCACAATTCTGAGGTTACGTCTCGCTATTCTGACTTTATGTCTCGCTATTCCGAGCTTATGTCTTGCTATTTTGAGTTTAAAATTCCAACTTTACATTTTGCAATTCTAACTTTACGTCTTACTATTCCGACTTTACGTCTCGCTATTCCAAGTTTATGTCTCACAATTCTGAGGTTACGTCTCGCTAATCTGACTTTATGTCTCGCTATTCCGAGCTTAAGTCTTGCTATTTTGAGTTTAAAATTCCAACTTTACATTTTGCAATTCTAACTTTACGTCTTACTATTCCGACTTTACGTCTTACTATTCCGACTTTACGTCTTGCTATTCCGAGTTTATGTCTCACAATTCTGAGGTTACGTCTCGCTATTCTGACTTTATGTCTCGCTATTCCGAGCTTATGTCTTGCTATTTTGAGTTTAAAATTCCAACTTTACATTTTGCAATTCTAACTTTACGTCTTACTATTCCGACTTTACGTCTCGCTATTCCAAGTTTATGTCTCACAATTCTGAGGTTACGTCTCACTATTCTGACTTTACATCTCGCAATTCCGACTTTACGTCTCACTATTTCAACTTTACGTCTTACTATTCCGACTTTACCTCTCACAATTCTAAGCTTACGTTTTGCTATTCTTACTTTAAGTCTCGGTATTCCGAGCTTACGTCTTGCTATTCTGAGTTTACAAATCCGACTGTACATCTTGCAATTCTAACTTTACGTCTTACTATTCCGACTTTACATCTCACAATTCTGACTTTACATCTCGCAATTCCGACATTACGTCTCGCTATTCCGACTTTACGTCTCGCTATTTCCCTGCACTGAAACTCTTGCTCATTCAAATGATTTGGTTTACCAATTACAAGTTTTGTTCAGGTGCAGTTCTTAATTAGTTTCTGACAGGTAATAATAAGATTTTACTTCAGCTGGTTTCTTGAAGACTAACGGTTCAGTTCAAGAGGTTACAGGATGTCTACCCTACAAACCCTGAACACTGACGCTTTAAAGATGCATGTGTGAAGCTCCATGTCAGCGATCAGTAACTCAACACCGGCTCTCTAGTTACCCATCAGCACTCCAGTTTATCCCAGCTCTACTAACTAACTACATCCACAAACCAACAGAGTTAATTAACAATTCAAACAGACACGCACACATGCTCTGCTTCAGCTCAATGAAGCCCATGAACTGGTTTGTGCTGTGATGAGTCCAGCACGGGTTATGTAAGCGCTCATAAACATTCAAGATGTTGTAGTGCTCATGTATTTGAAGGGAGCGAGAGGAGGAATGTGACACATCTCACTGAGTTAAACACATGAACATTTTGTTTCAATGTTAAATGATCCATAAAATAAAAGCAAAACCCAATAATAAAGACTCAAACAGAAAGAAGTTCAAGAACTGTAAACAGAACCAAACTCATGACAATAATTCAGGGTCTGGATTTGTAAAACCACAGAATCAGTTCTGAATAAAAACTTGTTCTCAGCTTGAAGGTGTTTCACTTTATCCTCCAGTTTCATGTTGGCTTTAACAAAGCGTTACATAATGGATGAATCTGAGAAGATCTTGTTCTCTCAAGGCTGAAGGTGACGACACTATAACATCTGAATCATCATCATCCTGACGTCTTATTCCATTACAGTCATAATTCTGCAGCGCTTGACCGCGAAACTCTCTGCCAACAATGTTCTGGTCACTTCCTGCAATCTCCGAGGGGTCAGAGGTCACAGGACTGAGTCTGCAGTGACACCCAGGAAATGGAAGCTGAAGCTGCAGTGTGATACGGCCTGTTGCACATTAATGTGTTCATCTGAGTGACTGGTTTCAGTTTACTGTCACTGTGTGTGTGTGTGTGTGTGTGTGTGTGTGTCAGGAGTACATATAGAACTGTCCTGTGTGATGGGGTGTGTGCTGTGTGCATGTTGGTTTTGTGAATGAGTGTGTGTGTGTGTGTGTGTGTGTGTGTGTGTGTGTGTGTGTGTGTGTGTTGTTCATTAAATTTTAAAGGCTGTACTGGGATCAGAGCCCAGGACACAACAGAAACTTAAATCACAAACAGACCAACAACACGTTGCCATGGTTACAGACCCACAATTTCCCTTTGCCACAGTAACACTGATATGTGTGTGTGGTTTATGACCAGGGTCCAAAATTAACAACTGAGACTTCCAAACATTTTATATAGTGTTGTGCTGGTTGGCTGCTCACAATATCCTATTATCAGAGAGACACAAGTACATACTGAAAAAAATACAGTTTAATAGCTGGTAAAAATATTGAATTCACCTGCCATTAACAGGTGCGTCGAAACATTAATTTTGGACCCTGTTTGTGACAGAAGAGATGCTAAACCAGCTTACAGCATCATTAACACAAGATTCAGCCATCAGAACATGTTGATGCTCATCCAGAGCACTTCCTCTGATGAAGAACACCGTAGCAACCACACAGTCACACTAGCAACCACACAAAATACCCTAGAAAACACAGCAAACAACCAACACACTGAACAATAGTGACAATAGTGTCAATTGCAGTCACATAGCAACACCTTAGCAACCACATTGAACACATTTAAATTCATAGCTATACTCTAGCAACAACACTGAACACATTACTGTCGCCTAGCAACACCATATCAACCACACTGCACTCATAGCAACACCCTAGCAACCTCACACAACACCATTATAGTCACATAGCAACACCCTAGCAACCTCATGCAACACCATTATAGTCACATAGCAATACCCTAGCAACCTCATGCAACACCATTATAGTCACATAGCAACATCCTAGCAACCACATTGAAGACCCCAGAAACCACATCAAACACCCTGGCATCTACATTAAACAACAGTGACAATGATGTCAATTGCAGTCACATAGCAACACCCTAGCAACAACACAGAACACCATTATAGTTACATAGCAACATCCTAGCAACCACACTGAACACATTTAAGTCAATGGCTATACTCTAGCAACAACACTCAACACATTTCTGTCACATAAAAACACCGTATCAACCACACTGCATACATAGCAACACCCTAGCAACCACATGCAACACCATTATAATCACACACCAACACCCTAGCAACCACACTGAACATTTTTAAGTCCATATCTATACTTTAGCAACAAAACTGAACATATAACTGTTACCTAGAAATACCTTATAAACCACACTGCACACATAGCAACACCCTAGCAACCACACTGAACACTTTTAGGTCCATAGCTATACTCTAGCAACAGCATTGAACACATTACTGTCACCTAGCAACACCTTATCAACCACACTGTGCACATAGCAACACACTAGCAACCATACGGAACACCATAGCAACACCCTAGCAACCACACTGAACACTTTTATGCCCATAGCTATATTCTAGCAACAACTCTAAAGACATTACTGTCACTTGGCAAAACTGTATCAACCACACTGCACACATAACACCCTCGAAACCACAGTGAAAACTCTAGAAACCACAGCAAACAACTTAGCAACCAAACTGTACAATAGTGACAATTGCAGTCGCATAGCAACAGCCTAGCAACTACAGTTAATGTGTTAAAGTCATATAGCAACACCCTAGAAACCATACTGAACACTTTTAAGTCCATAGCTTTACTCTAACAACAACACTGAACACATTACTGTTACCTAGCAACACCTTAACAACCATACTGAGCACATAGCAACACCCTAGCAACCACACAGAGCTCCATCACATTCACATAGCAACGCCCTAGCATCATGTTAGTGAGTTTTACGTGGACTGGTTTTAGTAAGGCTGTGAGTTGAGTGGAGTGAGCCGCAGCTCCTGGAGTCCAGTGATCTTCTGCTTCATCTGATCATCAATGCTAATGTAATACAGCTAAAGCTCCACCTGATCCCTCAGCCAATCACATTCAGCATTACTGACCACATGTCCAATCACACTCATCGATCTGACAGCGGATGTGCCTTGTGTTCCCTGCTAAAACGCCATCATCTCTCACGAGTAATATCATCTGGAATATATTTCACAGGGACAGAAATAAACAGCACCTGAAATACACCGGCTGTAATCGTGTTGAAGAGCCATTATGTCGCTCTGAGAGCCCATAGCTCCTCTAAAATACACCATAAAGCCATTCTGAGATGGATTTGGGCTGATACTCACCATCGGCCTGCGATTCTCCACCAGGTTCAGACCGACGATTCCCAAGAACGCTCCGAAACTCAGCTGCCATCGAGAAGAGAACAAACCAACATACTTGATTTAACACAATATCTTGACCTTATCTTCATCAGCAAAATAATAACACACTCTACGCTCAAACACACTGCTGCTGCTGCTGTCCTGGTGTTTTATGGCTCCAATGAAAGGACAAAACAGAGTTGATTAAAGTGATGAAATGTGAGGTTTGCTGTGGAGTCACTCACTATAATCCCGGGATAGTATCCAGAAACGGCCACGTTATCCGTCTGCGTAGCCGACAGCAGCCCGACCACCAGAACCAGAACCGACAGTCCGAACAGAGACACCGAACACCAGAGAGCCGTCCGCCGCCGCTTCACAAACACATCTGGACAAACACAACATGTCAACTGCATCATCTCCCAGCTCCAAAACATTAACACTGATGTGAATGTGAAGGAAATGTTACATTGTATCATTTTGCAAACATTATGGAAATGTTACATTTGAATGTTCTCTGAACATACTGAAAGAAGTAGATACATTTAAAAAATGTTAGATGAATATCTGAAACATTTCAGAAAAACATTCCAACAATCAATAAGTACCATTTGTTTGCTAACATTTTGAAGAGCTGATAATTCTAAGCAAACATTCATGGGAATGTTACTTTTAAATGTTGTCTAAATATTTTGAAAATTATTAGGCAAATGTCTACAACCTTTCAGGATAAAACATTCAGACGGACAATGTATAATGTTTTTGTCCCAACATTTTATGAACATTATTAATTAGATAACTTCTAAAAAAAAAAAATGTTCACTGTTTGTAACTATACTGTGTGGAGCTGCTAGGAATACTGGGCCTTTTCCAAAAAAAAAATTGCTCTGGGGCCCCTCAAACTCACATTACTTCCCACTTTATTGTTTACATCTGCAAAATATAAAGCCTATTACTGTTATATCATCTAATCTGATAAATGGGACTATAAGGCATGAATATATTACAATATTATAAACATTTACACCATGGTTTTCTTTAAAACTGCTATATAAAATTGCCTTCTTTTATAAAGTCTCTTACACTAAAAAATACAAAATTAAGCAGTGTGGTATTTCATAAACCAACATGCCAAAATATAAAATATATATAATCATTATTACTGAAGTATAACAAAAATAACAAAAAAAAAAGAGAGGAGCTTAGACTTACAAAGAATACAAAAAAAAAAAAAAAAAATCTTTAAACCATCCATATTAATAACTATAGATTAAACAGAGGATACAATAAAATATTTATTTTTTTATAAAATTCTTAGCCAACAAAAAAACCTTTCTGACCACCTTCTTTATAGATTCCATACATAAGGCTTTGTAATATGCAGTCCTCAAAGACAGTACTGTTTATCATGAAGTAAATAATGCATTAACTTGCTCTCCTCATGTATTTGAGAATAAAGTCAGTCTCAGTCATTATGAGATGAGCTGATGTTATTGTGGATGAGGGGAACTCACCTGCGGGATCCGCGTTCTCCGCGTTGCTCTGCGGCGCGTTCTGTGGCTGCTGCATCGCGTCACACACAGACTCAATTTAATCCACAAAATAAAGTTTATAAAGAGACTTTTCCTCTGTGTTTATAATAATCCCACGTCGGGACGCGTCTGTCCGCTCAGGTAAAGTGATGGGCGCGCGACTGACGCTCCACTTCACAACAAAAACTCACGCGACGGACCTGATGCTGACGCAGGAGCGGGGGGCGCGCGCGCACAAATAGAGACTCGACAAAGCAGAACGCCGCTCCCGTTACAATAAACCACTATCTACTATTACAGGGAAAACACTACACGACACACAAAGTACAGCAGAGTGTGTTTCACTGCCAATAAACAAATGTACTAATTTATGCATTACATTTCTTCAAGATAAATCCTAAATAACGTTTTCAGAACTTTTTGTGGGGATACTAATACTTAGTAATACTATATATATATATTTAAAAAAAAAATTGTTTTAAATATTGATAATAATCAAATGTTTGTTGAGCAGCAAATTCAAAATTTTCAGAAGGATCATGTGACACTGAAAACTGCAGTAATGATGCTGAAAATTCAGCTTTGATCACAGGAATAAATTACATTTTAAAATATATTTAAATAGAAAGCTGTTATTTTTAATAGTAAAAATATTTTACAATATTACAGTATTTTTGATCAATTAAATGCATGCTTGGTGAGCAGAAGATTCTTTTAAAAACATTAAAAATATTACGGTTAAAAACATCTGAATGGTAGTGTAAAACCAGACACATTTTAACTAACATTCCATTAACGTTACTTGAATGTTTGTTTGTAACTTTGAGAGAACTGTGGCAGAACATTTTCACATTTAATCCAGGATTCTCCAAGTTAATCCTGAATTGTGCAAATTTAAGGAAACAAATGTGGCCGTGACTCTTCCAAATCTAGATAATCATGAACCGCATTCAATTTCTCCAAACAGAAGCGATTCTTGTGTTGCTGTGTAACCAATATAAACCAGTGATTCAAATCAACACAAAACACATTCACATTTAAAATAATGACTTTATTTACACAATACATTAAACCAAAGAAAAAAAGCCAACAAACACAAGAAAAACACAAACAAATAAGAGGAGTAGAATCTAGCAGTTAGTGGTCAGCTGTTCAGTGCAGCTCCAGCTGTGAAGATCCACATGAGTCTGCTGCATCATAAAGCAGGTTTTCCACAGCAGGACAGATGGTGGATGAGTTCAGAAGATGCTGTTATCTCAGGACACGTTTAACGTTCTACATCATCAGCTGCTGAAGGATTGCACTCCAAGGACTCGTGTCTCAAATTAACTTTCCAACACAGAGACAGAGAGAAATGACAGAACAGATCCATGGCAGATCACTGTGTGGGACAGGCGTTAGCATTCATGGTTGTGTCAGGTTTCGCCGGTGAAGCGTTAGGAATCTGCCACCAGTCGTCTACCGCTGCTGCATTCGATGCAAGAGCTGTGCTGGAGCTGGAATCTGAAATAAAAACAACAGTCAGTTTGAATGCATTTCCACAGTGCGTCAAACAACACAGATCATCTTAAAGCAGCTTCCCAGTAATAAATACACAAAACAACAGTGTTAATGTTGTCGAATTCATCAGTTAGGAAACTAAAGTAATCCACACTTAAAGGAGTAGTTCACTTCCAAAGCTAACAATGTACAGATAATGAACTCACCCTGTTGTTATCCAAGATGTTCATGTCTTTCTTTCTTAAGTTGTAAAGAAATGGTGTTTTTTGAGGAAAACATTTGAGGATTTCTCTCCATATAGTGGACTTCTATGGTGCCCTGAGTTTGAACTTCCAAAATGCAGTTAAAATGCAGCTTCAAAGGACTCTAAACGATCGCAGCTAAGGAAGAAGAGCCTTGTCTAGCAAAACGATCGGTTACATAAAAAAAAAAAAAAAAAAAAAAAAAAAGTACTTTTTAACCTCAAATGCTGGTCTTGTCTAGCTCAGCGATGCGTACTCTGTGCTCTCCAGTTTAAGACAGTTTAAGTCCAAAAAACTCCCATCTTATTTTCTCCTTCAGCTTCAAAATCGTCCCCCATCGCTGCAGAAGTACTGACCCAGTGTTTACAAAGTGAACGTGCAAAGGTGGTCAAACAGCTTTACAAAAAAAAGTTAAAATGGCGATTCTGAAGTTGGAGGAGAAAATGAGATGGGAGTTTATTGACACACCCTAACTGTCTTGAACAGGAGTACACAAGACCAGCATTTGAGGTTAGATAGTATATACATTATTTTTTTTAGAAAATGACCGATTGTTCCACTAGATAAGACCTTTCTTCCTCAGAGGGGATCGTTTGAAGCTGCATTTAAACTGATTTTGGAAGTTAGAAGTCCACTATATGGAGAACACTCCTGAAATGTTTTCCTCAAAAAACTATTTCTTTACGACTGAAGGCAGACAGACATGAACATCTTGGAGGACAAGGGGGCGAGTTCATTATCTGTAAAGTTTTGTTCTGGAAGTGAACTACTCCTTTAAAATTTCTCCAAGAAACAACACAACCACAGGTAATCAGAAGGTGAAGGTGTGTTATACTGACCAAAAAAAAATAAAAAATTCTTGGATTTGATCAATAACGATAATTAGACTATATTTAGCAGAGTGTGTTATTGTACAGATATTTTAAGGACGTGGACAGCTGACTCCTAAAGTTTTTGATATTCTTCATACTCAGTGTGCTTAGTTCATAACAGTGATAGACATTTTTTCTTACAATGTAATCAGCCAATTATGATAATACAAATGAAATCAGTGTAAACAAACCTGATCTTCGCAGAAGCATCTGAAGTGGCATTTAGACCCATTTACACACAGTTTAATGCAGCTTAGAGGGACATGGAAAGCTTTAAACTGCAGTTACAAATGTATAAATAGTTTTGATATTTTAAACAAAACATTTAATAATGATATTTAAAATTATTTAAAAATTAAAAGATACTTTAAAATCTGTGGCAAAAAAGTGGCTGCGTTTGGAATGATTCTTGTATGTGAAAACACAAAAACAAGCAATATGGGTGTCTAAAACAGAAGTCTCTTAATTAACTCGTTTACTGAACTGTTGTATAAAAGCAGTAGCACATTTATAACAGATTTGAAGAAAAACGGCTCTTCGTGTGATATTAACAAAATGAGATATTTATTCCGCTCATATCTTGAATTACGTGATCATTCTAAATGCATTTTAATAGACAATCACGCAGTGAAAACACACTCTAATGCATACATGCACTAGTTTAATCTCACTTTATCATGTAATGCAGTGTTTTTCAACCACTGTGCCGCGGTACACTAGTGTGCCGTGAGAGATCGTCAGGTGTGCCGTGGGATATTATTCAATTTCACCTAATTGGTCTATTTAATACAGCAGTTAAATAAACAAGCAGTTATTATTAAGTGACTTACATTGACTGACTACAACACTATGCCTGATTTTGCTCTATTGCCTCGTCAAAAGTAGTCTGAAACAAGTCACAACTGCGCGCATCTCCACTCAAATGCAGCGGTGTTTCGTTTATGAATGAAACGAGCGTTTTAAATGAATCTAGTGAAATGATTCAATTTCCCATTCATAAAGAGAGCTTTATTCCCGATTGAACCATCCATTCAAAAGACACAAATGAACGATATGATTCAGTAATTAAATCAGTGTCTTGCCGCCACCTGCTGGCAGATTTAAATTTCTGTAGTCATAATTTTATATTAAAAACATTTATCTCAACATGAATTTATGATTTTGATTGCATTCATTTCACCTCTAAGCCTCATTAAACATATGAAAGGATAAAAACAAAATTCCCCTGTAAACCACTTTGAGGAGTCAAATAGCACCTTGTGATAGGAAGGCTAATTTTTTATTTTTTTTTATCAGTTTTGATTATTGGTTAGAATGTGCTCCTAAAATTTTGACTTGCTCCTAGCAAGAAAAGTAAGTATAGAGCCCTGAGCCATTTTTTTTATTTATATTGTCAGAGAGCTAAAACATTTTACAAAATGTGTTAAATCAGCTGCACAAAGGGATTGGCATGTTGAAAAGATTTTTGTTGAATGATAAATATACTTAAAAATCATCATATTACAGTTCTTTTTTTTAAGAATTGTATATATTCTATTAATATTAATAATATTGTATTCTATTGATGTTGATTTTACTAGTAATATTCTAATCTGTATTCTACCTCAATTGATCATTGTTTGGAAAGTATGTGTCTTGTTCTGACAATAAACCATAAATAATTAACTATCTGGTTTTTCTTTCATTCAGGAGTAAAAATCTGCCTTTAATATTGATAGATATAAAGATTTGACATTTATCGTGATAATTATCAATATCGACTGATATGAAAAACATTATCGTGATCATTTTTTTTGCCATATCGCCCAGCCCTAATAGGCTACAGAGTTTCATTTTTTTTTACAGTTTCGATTGTTGGTGTGCCTTGTGATTTTTTTTAAATTAAAAATGTACCTTGGCTCAAAAAAGGTTGAAAAACACTGATGTAATGTATGCTCACTCTGTAGGTGTTATGTTTGCATACTCTGTAAAATCACACTTTGTTAAAACAACAATTCCGATATTATGGCAGACAATGTATGTGACCCTGGACTACAAAACCAGCCATAAGGTTACATTTCACAAAACTGAGATATATACAACATATGAAAGTTCAATAAATAAGCTTTCTATTGATATATGGTTTGTTAGGATAGGATAACATTTGGCTGAGATGCATCTGTTTGAAAATCTAGAATCTGAGGGTGCAAAAATATCAAAATACTGAGAAAATCACCTTTAAAGTTGTCCAAATTAAGTTCTTAATGCATATTACTAATCAAAAATTACATTTTGATAGGTTTATAGTAGGAATTTTACAAAAAATCTTCATGGAACATGATCTTTACTTAATTTCCTAATGATCTTTGGCATAAAAGAAAAATCAATAATTTTGACCCATACTATGTATTTTTGGCTATTGCTACAAATATACCCCAGCGACTTAAGACTGGTTTGTGCTCCAAGGTCACATATTTATCACACATCCCTATTAAGGAGTTTCACACTGTGCCCACTTAAACCCCATGTCCCGAAAGCACAGGAGAGTGTTAGTGATAAACAGCACCCGTAACACCCACAAGTGCATTTACCCTC
This sequence comes from Garra rufa, assembly GCF_049309525.1. Classification (NCBI taxonomy): domain Eukaryota; kingdom Metazoa; phylum Chordata; class Actinopteri; order Cypriniformes; family Cyprinidae; genus Garra; species Garra rufa. The sequence continues at coordinate 55,251,254 of NC_133366.1, forward strand.
TTCATCACTGTCTGAAGAATCCTCGAAGGGCTCAGTTGGCAAACAGGAAACCTCTAACATGAAAACACTCACGGTAACTCATCTGCGCATGTGACTGTACGAGACACCACAGGAGACGCAGCGCTCACGTACCTGGCACCGTCCCGAGGCTGGAGTTATCGAAGAACTGTGTGGGGTGGTTGAGGGCCCCAGGAACGCTGGAGCGCACGTCAAAGAACTTGCTCTTCGGGGAGTCCAGGAACGTCTTCTTCGGCGAGTTGACTTCGGTCTCGCTCAGAGGAGGATGGCGTTTGGTCGGGGTGCACGGAGTGTCTCGCTTGCTCTCCTTCATCTTGTACGCTCGCCGCTTCCACTTGTTGATCTCCTCCTGCTGCTTGTTCACCAGACTACATGAGGAACAGTTCAGAGACATTTGATAAACGCTTAGACACAGGACTTCTGCAGGTGTGATGAATGTAAATTTAAGGCTTAAGACCAAATCGAGAAAATGTAAGGAACAATCTGAATGGAACAATACATCAGTATGGTCTCAAAATGTGACCCTGTACCACAAAACCAGTCGTAATCAATTTATAGTCATAGGTCAATTTATCAAAATTGAGATTTACACACATGAAAGATATATAAACTTCCTATTGATGTATGATTTGTTAGGATAGGACAATATCTGGCCAAGATACAACTATTTGAAAATCTGAGGGTGCAAAAAAAAAAAAAAATCTAAATATTGAGAAAATCGCCTTTAAAGTTGTCCAAATGAAGTTCTTAGCAATGCATATTATCAATCAATTAAGTTCTGATATACTTACGGTAGGAAATATAATATATATAATTTTGACCAATACAATGCATTTTTGGCTATTGCTACAAATATACCGGTGCTTTTTACAGCTGGTTTTGTGGTCCAGGCCATTTTAAAAAGACAACTTCCAGCAGATCTCCATTGCTTTAATTAATTTTACACTATACTAAAAAAAAAAAAAAAAAAAAAAAAAAAAACACACAACAACAATTGGAGGTTTATCTCTGATCAAAAGTGCTAGAATACGGAACTCTATTACTGTTACTGCAAAACAAGTGTTGCTCTTACACAGTATTTCTGTCTTAAGGTTCATAAATCAAGATACATTTGCTGTAGAATCAAAATTATGAGAAATTGATGAAAATGGAGTTCTGTGAGCCGGCTCCGAAAAATCAACCTCATTTAAAGGAAAATATTTCATTCCCGATAGACAGATATTTGATCCTCCAACTATAAACTCAATTCAGTTTGTTCCGTTCCCCAGAAAACAAGACTCATTTTGTCATTGTGTTTCTCTAGTAAATGTATTTTAATTTAAGGCTGCTTAGATATTTGAACTGGAAAACTGAGGAAGATATTCATGTTTTGCAGTGCATGAAACATTCATGAATTGAAGATTTTTTGCTCTGATCTGTAAGTCTGGAGCACATGTGATGTTTCAGAGCGGTTACCTCTCAAACTGAGCGTTCTTCTTCTGCAGCTCCTCCATTTTCTTCTCTTTGAGGGATGTGACCGCTCTGCTGCCTGTGCCCAATCTAAGGTCAAACTCATCGCCGTCTGCGACTGTAAAGACATTTACACAGATCCAACGGTAAGAAATGAGCAATGGATAAGCAAACACTTTACATTAACACTCTTAATTGTACTAGATTTAATCAACTGTGCTTTATGTAATCAATCGCTTATGAATTCAGTTCCACACTGACTCTAATCTAAGTGTCTTACATGACTGTTCATCATCCTGTTGCATTTGCCTCAGGGTCTCCTTCAGTTTGCGGATGACGTCGGCTCTGTGCTCCAACATGGAGGTCATCTGTGCGACTCTAGAATGAAACAATTACAGAAACACATTAAACACACTATTCCCACACTAAACTGTGTAACACAGGATCTTCACTGCTCTATAAACAGGCTTATTTCAGCGGTGGGACGGACACATACTCCTTCTCGTGACTTGTGGTGACTGCGATGTGATCCAGCTCCATTTTGACAAGTTTGTCTTTCAGGGTGGCAAATTCAGCAGCTTCTGGTGTCATGCTCCTCTTAGCCAAAACCTGCAGCACAAGTTAGGGCATGATTGCATTACAAACTGCATTCGGTCACATAAAATGAAACTCACTTTACATTCGGTATTCGCGTACTAAAAGCAGATGAACTAAAATGTGTTGCGTGTCAAACATTCAGCTATTAACCAACCTCTGACTCTTTCAGTTTGTCTTGCAAGTTCTGGATGAGGGCTTCCTTCTCCTTCAGCTGGACACTGAACTCCTGGAGCTGAAGATTTGAGGCATCAGCCTGGACCTTCAGTTTCTGCATCTGCTCCTGAATCTCCTGCCAGACAAACAAAAGAAACAATGTTTAAAGGATATTAAAGATATTCATGTCTTCCTTTCGTCAGTCGCAAAGAAATTTAGTTTTAATTTTTCTCCATATAGTGGACTTCAGTGGTGCTCAAAGGATTGAAGGTTAAAAATGCAGTTTAAACGCAGCTTCAAAGGACTCTAAACGATCCCAGTCAAAGAATAAGGGTCTTATCTAGCAAAACAATCCATTGTTTTATATACACATTTATTCAGTTTTTAAACACAAATGTGACCCTGGACCACAAAACCAGTCATTTGGTTCAGTTTTTAAAAATTGAGATTTATACATCAGTAAATAATCTTTATGTATGGTTTGTTAGGATAGGGCTATTGTTTTCTGAGATACAACTATTTGAAAACCTGCAATCTGAGGTTGCAAACAATCTAAATATTGAGTACGCATAGCAGAGCTAGACAAGATGAGCATTTGAGGTTTCGTTAGATAAGACCCTTATTCCTCGTCTGGGATCGTTTAGAGGCTTAGAGCCATTTGAAGTTGCAATGAAACATCATTTTTAACCTTCAATCCATTGAGCACCATTGAACTCCACTATATGGAGAAAAAATGTATTTCTTTGCTACTGAATAAAGAAATACATTAACATCTTGGATAACATGGAAGTGAGCAAATCAAGAATTTTTTTATTTTGGGAGTGTTTGCATGCCCAAAAAACAAGTTCGGTAACAAATCACTTTGTTAATGGTACTATCTAGTGATTTGATGTGATTATTATACTTTAACTGACATGCCACCAATTCTGAAAGTCTGGCTTAATGAGTTTGTCCGGTAATTGTCCGTATAAATAAGACAGACTGGTCTATAGATCAGGTGCACTCCTCTCATAAATAGGAGCATTCAAGCATGACTTTAAAGATGCAAAGAAAGGTTGTGCACACTAAATGATTGGAGAGGTCCGGCATCAACAGAATGAAATCTGTCATTTTATCTAAAAAAAGCCAGTGATAATTAATAGTGAGGGTTAAAAAATGCATTGATACAATAGTAAAAGTAGTGTGAAATGATTGATGCCTGCTCTCCGTACCTCCATCTGTTTCTGCGTCTGCCGCAGCTGAAGTGACACGCGCTGATTGTCCTGCAGAAGCTCAGCCTCAGTTTTGGGCAGGGTGCCGTGCTGGCCTTGAAGCAGAGTTAAAGTCTCTCTTCTCTGATCCTGGAGTCGCTGCTCAGACTCTGCAGAGGCCGATTTGAGGGGGGAGGCTGCCGTCTCGCATTGGTTCAACAGAGCCTGAGGGTCAACACTGAGGGTCAGGAAAGGTGCGGAACAAAAACACAGAACACCATTTCAAAACACAAGCATCGCTTACAAAATAAAACGTGTTCAGATGCTCGGTCGCTTTGGCGCGGCGAGTGATTTGACGCTCGTGCAGCTGTACGATAGCAGCGGTCTGAGGAGATCCGAGCAGAGATCTGAGCTCCTCCAGCTCATGAGTCCTTTGCTGACGCTCCTCTGACACCATCACTGCGTATTTGGACAAACCTTCCTCTAGAAGCCTTAGACCAGCCTCCAGTGTCTGATCAACACACACAAAAAGGCACATCAATACTAGAAAGTAACATGTTGAATAATAGTCATCACATTTAGATCTTGATACAATACAGTGTCCAGTAGTGTTAAAGTTACAAAAGTAGCTCTACAGAAGAGAATAAACAATATTTAGATTGATGTTAATTTAAATGTCAGTGTTAAAATTGCAAAAATTAGTTATCGAATAGAATTGTGCTTTTTCCAGGGAATGCGATTCATTCACAAAGTATGTGTAAGCGGTTTTTCCTTGACGCAACCCATCGAAAGGCTTATATAAACGCTGCAAAATAACCCTTAACAGTTAGTGGTTCAACAGTGTGCTCATATATAGGTTTAAGATGCATAGTGCAAAAGGATGTGCATTGATTTGTGTTTTAAACTCATGGGGAGCGCAATGAAACTGTCTGAAGCCAAAGTTGTCTGTGTTGTCTCTCTCCTCTCTCCTTCACGCACCACGCCCACTTTTGCAGCATTTTTCAAAACTGTGGTGTTTAGCAGTGTTGTTTTTGACAACCATCTTAGATTTAGTCTTAGTCTTTTGGACTAAAATGCTTCTTAGTTTTAGTCAAATTTTAGTCACTTCTATATGTGATAGTTTTAGTCCAATTTTAGTCGACGAAAAGTCAAAAAGGTTTTAGTCTAGTTTTAGTCAAAAAAAGGGAAAAAGGTAGTCTTTTAACAAATTAATGTAGGTCAGTAAGTATTTTGCTGTTGGGTAGCGTCACTTATAAGTTCTGAAAAAAGCAGATCCATAGTTCAACACAATGTGAGCTTCCGGATCGACAATTTTCACAAATAATTACAATAATGAAGGTATGTTTTAGAACATCGTCTGCTAAATGAATAAATGTAAATGTAAACATAAGACAAACAAGGATGGAATGCTAAAACGGCTTGCCATACTAGTATAGCAAAGAGTATTTAATGCTAAAACGGCTTGCCATAGCGTCAGATACTTTTTAAGTTTTAATTGGCATGCACAATAAGCGGAAATGTCATGCATTTTAAACGTCTGACGGACCACCCACTAACATTTTCGTCTATTCTCGTCTCGTCATGTTTTAGTCATCAACGAGCCATTTTTATCTCGTCATCGTCTCGTTATCGTCATGAAAAAAAATGCCGTCAACGAAATGATTTCGTCATCGTCATCGTTGACGAAAACAACACTGGTGTTTAGCCAGTGCTGAAACAGGGGGGTGTCGTTACCCTATAATGGTTTGATGTTTTCTACTGTTTCAGAAAAAAAAAAAAAAAGTTCAAGAAATGAAAAAAAAAAAATCCAAAAAAATAAAATAAATAAATAAATTTGCGAAATCGCTCCCAAATCCTGATATGAATCAAATGATTCACGATCCGTGCTACAAAGATATGATCTAAAGCAAAAGATTTGTGAACCCGCTCCGAAATTCCGATCTAAATCAAATGCTTTGCAATCCGCAATCATTTGATTGAATAATAATTCATGAACCCATTCCGATCTAAATCTAATGATTCACAATTAGCAAAGTCCCGATCTGAAACAAATTTGGTGCACTTTGAAACAGTGAATCATTTCGCGACCCACTGTTTTTACTAATGAATTGCTTGAAAAGAATGATCGAAGTTACGAGTTTGAACCAATCAGAGTGGTTCCAGCGTAAAGGACTCAACTGTTCCTCTGTTCCTCTTTTCGCATCTTCAGCCATGTTTACACGACACTGAGAACTATTACCTACCTCGATTGTTTTCTAACATTACCTGAAATGATTGAAAAGGTCATGATATTTTTTGTTTTTGAAACGCATAGGCTACGTGTCTATCAATAATTCCAGCACTTTTCAAGTACCTCTTCGGGAATAATGCCATTTTCAAGGGTTTCCCCTGCCTTACATTTCAAAAAGTCAAATTCAAGAACATTGTACAAACCCTGGTTGCTGAACAATAAACAGGATCATACCTGCAGGTACTGCTGCCGTCTTTCCAACAGATGTGTCAGTCTCTGATCCCAGACCTGCTGGAAGTCATCCTGAAGCGATCGGAAAGACTGTGACGGAGACTGAGCCGCGAGCGTGAGCAGGTCCTGCAGTCGAGACTCCTCAAACGAGGCCACATCACGCTGCACCTCCGTCTCAAAGTGCGTCTTGTAGCGCTGTGCCAGTCTCCTGTAGGCCTCCTACAATGGTTTTTCCTTATGTTAGCATTTCTTAATTTCACAAAACATCCCCTGAACAGACATTAGTGGTTGTGATTTGTTTCTCAGCTGACTCTTACCACAATCTTGATCAGAACGAGGTTCAATCTGGTTGTTTTCTTGGTGTGTGTATCGTGGACTGTTCTCTGTTCCTTTGGAATGAAGCGCACCAGCTGATAGATCACAGCCCATTCTTCACGGTTCACTTCGGCTAAAGCTTTAGTGGGACGATCGATGATCAGCTGGAGCTTTGCGAAGGCCGACTTCACATGGAAGAGAAACCTGATGTCAGACTACTGAAGAGGGTCAAACAGTATTTAGAAGACCACACACACCATCATCATTTACCTGCAGTTTCTCAGCAGATGCATCAATCTCAGGAAGATGTGTGAAGAAGATTGCAGATGTGTGTTTGGACTGTAGGTTAGTCTGATCAGACACGCTGCAGTTCACCTCAATGAGAGACTGAAACACAACAACACTCAGCTTTAAAAACATGTTCCAGGAACTGATCATTCTGAGTTAGAAATGAAAAGGAGACACACCTGACTAAGAGAATGGACTTCAGATTCCAGCAGGATCTTCTGCTTTTCCAGCTGCTCTGCTTTTGATTCAATGTGTGTCAGCTGTGGAGTATGACAACAATGTTAACAAACATATGTGACCCTGAATCACAAAACCAGTTATAAGGGTCAACTTTGAAACTGATTTTTATTTGGTTGAGATACAACTATTTGAAAATCTAAAATCTGAGAGTGCAAATCACATGCACACTTTTAAAAGAGAGCTTCAGTGCTTTCAGTGATTTTAAGAGTGTATGAGATGATCTTAAGCACTCACCTTCTTCATTTTCCCCTCCAGTTCTTGTTTGAGCTGATCTCTCTCTTTCGTGATGTCTCTTAAAGACTGAAGGATCTGCTCAGCACGGGTCTTCTCGTTCTCCAGCTGATCCTTCGCACCAGCGATAGACTCAAGCTCCTCTGTCAGCTGGTTTCTCTAAAGAAACAACTATTTGCTTTAATCTGCTTTCATCGATGCAAAATGTGACCCTGGAGCACAAACTAGTCATAAGTAGCACAGGTATATTTGTAGCAATAGACAAAAATACACTGTATGGGGCAAAATGACTGATTTTACTTATATGCCAAAAATCATAATGATATTAAGTAAAGATCATGTTGCATAAATACATTTTGTAAATTTCCTACCGTAAATATCAAAACTTAATTTCTGATTAGTAATATGCATTGCTAAGACCTTTATTTGCACAACTTAAAAAAGTCATTTTCTCAATATTTAGATTTTTTTTGCACCCTCGGATTCCAGATTTTTAAATAGTTGCATCTCAGCCAAATATTGTCCTATTCTAACAAACCATACATCAGTGGAAAGCTAAGCTTATTTATGTAGCTTTCAGATTATGTATAAATCTCAATGAATTCTCTTATGACAGGTTTTGTGGTCCAGGGTCATGCAACAGAGATTATTAACCAGCTTACCGTCTCCTCGCTCTTCTGAAGATCCTGTCTCAATTGTTCTCCCTCCTCTCTGGTTCTCTTCAGGATGTTCTGGAGTTCATCCTTCTCTTTTGTTAGTGAGGTGAGGTTTAATTGGAGGTTTTGGATGTCTGTGTTTTGCTGGTCTCGTAAAGCTGAGAGATCTTTGCTCATCTGACTCAACTGAGAGTGTAATAAGATTATAATTAGCTAAATCATTCCCCTGTCGTATGTACAGCTGTTATCTCATGTCTAACAACACTCACCTGCTGCTGAAGCCGAGACTCTTTGGCAGCACTCTGCTCCATCAGTTCTGCGTTCTCTTTCTGCTGTTGCTTCAGTTCCTCCTTAGTGACATGCAGTAAATCCTGATACATTTTAGACTATTGGAAAGAATAAACAGTCAGTTCAGTCAGAGATGTGTTGTGTAGAGTTCAGATGACATTATAATGACATGAAGCCTTACGGTCGCAGCTGCCTCCTGAAGATCTTTCCTGAGCACCACCCTCTGGTTCCTCAGAGACTCCATCTCCTCACTGAGAGCTTGAATCTAGACAAGATCACAAAGAAATAAATCACACATTATGAGGAATTTGTATCACAATACTTCAATTGTTAATGGAAAAAAAAAAGTGGAAACAACTATTCAATTCCTATTATGATGAAGATATTTTGAAGAAATCCGGTGAATTCTGGCAACCAACAGTTTCTGTTTTCACTGACTTCCATAATATTTGTCCATACTATGCAAGTCAATGGGCACTGAAACTATTTGGTTACCCAAATTCTTTAAAATATTGTCTTTTGGTTTTTGCAGTTAATTGCAGTTTAGAACTCAGGTTGAGTAAATGATGCAAAAATTGTTTTTGGGTTAACTTTCTTTTTAAAACAACAGTTATGATGATCCAGCTCTCTGCTCATTGTATAATGATCAACTGAATGACCTGAAGTTCAAAATTTACCAAACTCACTAGACAAGTCTCAAACTCATTACTAAAGGATTTGAAAGCTATTTTCATGGACTCATTTAAAACATTACAATTCTGCAGATTTAATAATTTATGACCTCTTTAAAACCAAGTAATGAAAATTTGTGACCCTGCACCACAAAACCAGTCATAAGGGACAATTTTTGTTTAAATGCAGATTTATACATCACCTGAACGTGTTAGGACAATATTTGACAAAAAGGGGTGCAAAACAAATCTAAATACTGAGAAAATCACCTTTAAAAGTTGTCCAAATTCAGTTCTCAGTAATGCATATTAATAAAATAATTAATAATGATTTTTGGCATAAAAGAAAAATCTAGATTTTTGACAGTGTATTTTTGTCTATTGCTACAAATATACCCGTGCTACTTACGACTGGTTTTGTGGTCCAAGATCACATTTATGAGATTAATTAATTGGAACTCAATGCCATTATCATTTCTAAAAGTACTGTAAGTATCTTAGCAATGCTTCAAAGTTTGAAAATACAACTTTCAATCGATCTATTATTTTAACTATTATTTATTGTCTTGTTTTGTGAGAAACTGATCAAAATGAAAAAAATTTCACCGAATGCGTTTTTGCAGTGAGAGGCGCCTTTTTTGAATGGTTTTCTGTTGGCAGTGAGCGTTCTGCGCGCTGCTTATGCCCCGGGCGCCTCGCGTTTTCGCCGCCTGCTGCGCCTCGTGTTTTTGCACAAGCGCTCTGAGCGCCTGAATTAGGAGAGAGAAAAAAAAAAAAAAAGCAACTCTGAGCGGAGAAACGGCAGACGTCATTCGCATGTTTTCCATTGTCCAATCGAATGAATGGAGAGGCGGGCCTTCTGTTGTGGTGACGAAAGTTTACCGTTGCTTAAAAAGTCCGGAGACTGAAAGAAATGGAGGAGAAACTTTTGGTGTCTGTCGTGGGTAAACCGGAGCTGTATTTTTTGGGGGTTTCTGCTAATATGACAGTTTAATTAACAGCAAAAACCAAAGATTTTAGAGCGCTCGCGCTATAATCCTTTGATTTGATTGACAGGACAGCTGTTTTGGTCGTTGCCTAGCAACATAAAAAAAACGGCAGCACACTGCTCTTTTTTAAAAGTCACCAAAAAAAAAAAAGAATCGCAGTGCTGTGCGCCTCGCATTTTTAGAAGTAAAAGATGCGTTCGGTGTGATCACGGCCTAAGGCCTTTAAACTTGAAATCTGTATGTTCTATGTGCTCTCTTGCATTAAAAGTTTGCAAACAGTCACATACCTGCTCAAGCTGGGCTTTCTGCTTAGTGGGGCTCAGCTGACCAGACACCCGATGTTTCTTCTGTTTGAGCGTTCCTTGGGCCTGAATCAGCTGAAGAGAAAGATTTAAATGAGTAAACCAACTGTTAACCTCTTCATTGATTCAGTAAGGCACACCACCCATGTGCTGTTACCTCTCGAACACCCTGCAGGATCTCCTGAAGGTCTCCTCCTTCACTCAGAGACGTCATGCTGGAGGAAGAGCTGGACTGGTTACTCGCAGCATCTCTCTCTGCCATCAGACGGTCTCTCTCGGCACAAACCGACTGCAGCTCCAGTCTCAACTGCACCATCTGTGAAGAAGCAAAGAACACTCTGCTATAGATCTGAACCTCACTCAGCAGCGCAGGAGCTGATGGTGTCCATGAAGCTTGTGTTACCATCTCGCTCTTCTCCAGTTGATCTCTCTTCAGCTGCTCTCTCTCGTCTTTCACAGCCTTCAGTGTCTCCAGCAGCCGGTCTCTCTCTTGAGTCAGAGCCGTGATGTTAGCTTCAGCCGTCTTCATCGCTGATAGCTTCTCCTGCTGCTCTTCGGTTCTCTCAAAAAGCAGACGCTCTTTCTCTGCAGAAGATGACTGAAGCTCTTCTCGTAGCTGCAGCAACTGATAAGAGAAAATATGATAAAATATGGGCAATTCATGAATCAGAGAAACTTCTAGATGATTAAAAAAAACAGTAAAAACTACACTAAAATCCACTTGAAGGTTTATTAAGGCTATGATGTGAGATCAGGGTATATGCAGGAATCCTAAAGGCAAATTACGTGACATCACCCCGGCCCTGAACCAATCGCGTGGATAGAGCACGCCGTTGTTAATATTAGGAGGAAAATAAATATATTTATGCTTTTTTGGAGTCAAACACTTCACAAAGGACAATGCTTGAACAAAATTTAAGACCTCGTAAAAACGTGATTAAGACTTTTTAATACCTTTTAAGTGCCTTTATTTTCTCATAATTGATTTATCAACTTTTAATACTTTTAAGACCCCGCAGACACCCTGGAGATGTTTAAATGGAGATGAAAGGGGCAGTTCAATCAATAATAGAAATTGTTATTATGTACTCAATCTTGTGTCGTTTTAAACTTGAACGCAAAGAAGATTTTTGAAGAATGTTGGGAACTTGACTTTTAAAGTAGGGACAAAAAATACAATACAAGTCCAAGGGAACCAAAACTGTTTGGTTACCATTATTCTTCAAAATATGACCCTGGGCCACAAAACGAGTCATAGGGGTCAAGATACACCTATTTGATAACCCGGAATCTGAGGATGAAAAAATACATAAAACAAATACTGAGAAAAATCATCTTTAAAGTTGTCCAAATATAATTCTTAGCAATGCATATTAGTAATCGAAAAATTAAGTTAATATTTTTAAAGTAGGAAATGTAAAAAAAAATGTCTTCATGATCTTAATATCCTTAGCATAAAAACAAACCAAAACATTTTGTCCAATAGAATGTATTTTTGGCTATTTCTACAAAAATACATGTGCTACTTAATACTGGTTTTGTGGTCCAGGGTAATAATATCATATTTTGTGTTTCACGAAATTAAGTCATACAAGTTTTGAACAAAATGAGGGCAAGTAAATAATAACAGTTTTGGGTGAACCATCCCTTTAAGTCAACACTTCCCCTAACTGAAGGAGGACTCCGATCACTCACAGTGTCTTCCTTCTCCTCCAGGTCTCTCCTCAGCTGGTTCTTCTCCTCTCTGTTGACCTTCAGGATCTCCAGGAGCTGCTCTCTCTCCTCAGTGACTGAGGCCAGGCTGGTCTGCATCTCCTCTAGAAGCGTGCTCTCCAGATCGCTCTGGTTCTTCTCAGACAGCAGATGGTCTCTCTCAGCAAAGGCCATCTGGAGCTGCTCTCGCACCTCGACCAGCTGGGAATCATTAGAGAATTTTAGTTTGCATTTGAACAGAGACAGGAAGAGAGACGAACTACACTGAAAAGTGACTCACCGTCTCGTCCTGTTGTTGCTGCTCTCTCTTGAGCTGTTCGCTCTCATCTGTGAGCCGCTGTAGAGTCTCCCGGAGCTGATCTCGCTCCTCAGTCACGGCGCTCATTCTGGAGCTCATCTCATCCATGTCTCCGGTTCTTTCAGAGGACACGCGGTCTCTCTCGGCACAGACGGACTCGAGTTCTGACCTCAACTGGACCATCTGAATGAAGGGAACACTCTGTTAAAGGATTAGTTCACTTTCAGAACAAAAATTTACAGAATTTACTCACCCCACCTTCATGTCTTTTAATTGTTAAGAAATCATTTTTTAAGGACAACATACATTTCAGGAATGTTCTCAGGAATGTTAATACACTTTTTAACCTCAAATGCTGGTCTTGAATTTGGAGGAGAAAACGAGATTGGATTTTGAGACATACATTAACTGTCTTGAAACAGAGTGCAGAGTATGCATCGCAGAGCTAGACAAAATGAGCATTTTTGGTTAAAAAGTGTTTAAGAAAAATAGCAGATCGTTTCACTAGATAAGGCGGTTATTCCTCAGCTGGAATCGTTTAGAGCTAGGGTTGCAAAAAGGTGGAAAATTTCCAATAAATTTCAGAAACATTCCAGAAATTTTGGAAACATTGCAGGATTTTTTGGAATCTTTCAGGAAATTTTCCATTACAGCAGTTAGAAGCTTCATATAAACTGGGCACTATAGAAGTCCACTATATGGAGAAAATTCCTGAAATGTCCTGAGAAAACAATTTCTTTGTTTGTTTTTTCTTCATCTTGGATGACAATGGGAAGAGTAAATTATCCGTAATTTTGTTCAGGAAGTGAACTAATCCTTTAAAACATGGATAAACCCAAAAGTGGGAACATGTTCAGTGTAACAGCTGTATATTTCAAAATCATTATTCGCAGAGCTGAACTTCCATTGTAAGTATAATGTGACTGTAAATCGTATTCAGATGCATAGAAGCTATTTTCTGTGGTAGGATGAAGTACAGGCTGAGAATAGCTCTTTTAAAGTAATTAAATTTCACCCAGTTGTCATTTTTACCGTCTGGTCTCTGTCCTGCTGCGCTCTCTTCAGCTGCTCCACCTTGTCTCTGAGGCCCTGCAGTGTCTGCTGGAGCTGGTCTCGCTCCTCCGTCAGAGAGCTGATGTCGGCCTTCATCTTCTCCATCATCTCAGTGTCACTGTGTGTGTTTACGGAGCGCTCAGACAGCAGACGCTCTCGCTCACAGCGAACACTCTCCAACTCCTCTGTCAGCTGCTTCATCTGGGGAGGTCAAAGAGGACATACGGTTTGTATTTGTTCTCAACTAGGGCTGGGCGGTATGACCAAAATTTTATTTCACGGTAACGATATCTTTCACTATATATTATATTTATATATATATATATTCAGTCATATATAGGTAGTTATTCCAGAAAATGTACAAAAGGGCTTTATATAATAAATAAGCTTGAATATTTAAGAAAAGAAAAGGACTTGATCTTATTTGATTATTTTGTATTTTATTCCTCCTCCTGCTCAGGATATTCTTTTGAGCCCTCCTCATTTGTTCGTTTCTCCTTTTCCATGTTTTTACAACCTCCCAGAGTATCCTTCAGTCTTGCATTCAACGGTTTGACTAGTTTCAGCCTCATGCGTGCTGCAGGTGAGTTGGCCACGCCCACTTATTTACATTTTGCGGTATACACCGAATAAATTTTTATGGTACACATTTCATTCCGCGGTAATGATATATACCATCATACCCCAGCTCTATTCTCAACTCACCATTTTGTGTGAATGACTCAGATTTAATAAATAAACAAGCACCAATAATGATTATCCAACTCTACAGAATTGTGACTCTTGCTTCAATAATCAAGCTCATCAACAGCCCATATTAAAGGATTAGTTCACTTGCAGAATAAAAATGTACAGATTTTACTCATCTCCTTGTTATCCAAGATGTTCATGTCTTTCTTTCTTCAGTCGTAAAGAAATTGTTTTCTGAGGAAAACATTTCAGGAATTTTCCCCACATAGTGGACTTTTATGGTGCCTCCTAACTTCCAAAATGCATTTTTACGGTTCAAGACAGTTAGGGTATGAAGAGCATTTTTTGTTAAAAAGTGTATAAATATAGATTTTTTATTTTTAAAAATAACTGCTAGATAAAATCCTTATTCCTCAGCTGGAATTGTTTAAAGCCATTTGAAGCTGCATTTAAACGGCATTTTGTAAGTTCAAACTCAAGGGCACCATAGAAGTACACCATATGGAGAACATTCCAGAAACATTTTCCTCAAAAAATTTTTTCTTTACAACTGAAGAAAGAAAGACATGAACATCTTGAATGACAAGGGGGTGAGTACATTAACTCACTTTCAGAATTTACAGATAATCCTTATATAAATGGTTCACATGATCTACCTGATCCTGAAGCTCCTGCAGCTGCTGAGATGTGTTTTCAGAGTCCTGGATTTTAGACTCTATGATCGATCGCTGAGACTCCAGCTCTTGTACAGTGTTCTGAAGATCTTTCACCTTCTCAAGAGCTCCTCTCAACTCCTCTTGATTTTCAATCATCTGTGTTACAAAAAAAAAAAAAAAAACTTGTGTTTAATTAGACACTTAATTAGTTGCTCCATTTCTCAAAATCCTTTGAAACCACTTCAAATCTCACCATTTCGACATTCTCCTGCAGATCAGATTTTAACTGGTTCTTCTCTTCATTCACAGCGTCCAGCTCCTCTTTAAGCTGCTGCATCTGTGAGAGAATTCACACAGTATAAAAACCACGATCATCAGCATCTGATGTGCTCCAAATCATCGCTTGTGAAGGTCTCCGATTACCTGCTGGAGTTGTTCATCATGCTGTGTCTCCAGCTGTGGGCCGCTGCGTTCCTGCTGAACCTGCATAAGCTGAGAAAACACTTCCTATATAAACAAACACTCACCTTACTTTATATGTGACCCTGGACCACAAAACCAGTCATAAGGTTAAATTTTACAAAACTGAGATGTATACATCATATGAAAGCTCAATAAATAAGCTTTCTATTGATGTATGGTTTGTTAGGATAGGACAAGATTTGGCCGAGATACATCTATTTGAAAATTAGGAATCTGAGGGTGCAAAAAAAATCAAAATACTGAGAAAATCACCTTTAAAGTTCTCCAAATTAGGTTCTTAACAATGCACATTACTAATCAAAAATTACATTTTGATATATTTACAGTAGGAATTTTACAAAAAATCTTCATGGAACATGATCTTTACTTAATTTCCTAATGATTTTTGGCATAAAAGAAAAATCAATAATTTTGACCCATGCAATGTATTTTTGGCTATTGCTACAAACATACCCCAGCGACTTAAGACTGGTTTTGTGCTCCAGGGTTACATATACTAAAATAAAACCTCAACAGCTGAATTCAGCATTTACCATCCCATTAGTGTCTTCAAGGTCCCTCTTGAGCTGGTCTCTCTCTTCTCTCAGGCCCTGGAGAATCTCTTGGAGCTGCTCTCGCTCTTCAGTTATTGAGCTGATAGCGTGTCTCAGCTTCTCCATCTCACCCGGGTCGCTTTGAACTTCCTCCATCTTCTCAGACAGAAGCACACCCCTCTCAGCATGAACAGACTCCAGCTCTGTGCTCAACTGCGCCGACTGACACAGTAATAAAACAGTGTTAAAATCACTCGTGCATATGATTAGTGGGACTGTGTGTGGTGTGAACAGACCTTCTGTGTGGCCTGCTCTAATGATGCGAGCAGTGTGCCGTTCTCCTGCGTGACGTGCTGGAGATCCGTCTGGATGCTCTGGAGCTGTTCTGACGTCTCTGTGAGCTGTTGGGTCAGTTCTGCTTCCTTCAGCTGAGCATCAACCAGATCGCTCTCCATCTTCAGCAGCTGATCCTGAGCTGCAGACATCTCGTCTTTCAGTCTCTGATGGTCTTCATTCAAACTGGACTGAGCGGATATCAAAGAGTCTCTCTCCTCTCTAACAGAACACAGCTCTTCTGACAGACCGCACACCTGAGAAACAGCAAATATATTCACAGGGTTTATGACCGACATCACATGCAACTAGTTTCAGATCTCCAGACGATGTCCCACCTGTTGAGATGTCTCTTGAAGGTTCAATGTCAGCTGGTTCTTTTGCTCTAATAAAGTCTCAAGCTCTTCCTTTAGTGTCTGGATCTGCATAACAAGGTACACCATTAGGAACAAAGTGATTAAACTGCACAATAACAGTCATTTAGAAGAAAAAGTCAGTCACAAACCTGCTGAATCTGAGCATTGCTCTCCTCAGTTGAATCTGGTTGTACTTGGTTCAAATGCTGCTGCTGTTCTTGTAACTCAGACTGAATCTGCAGAATCTGAAACAAAATGCATTACAGAATTCAGTGGATTTACTTGCACAATACACCAAAACGGTTGTCTATAATCTAAAATACTTTTGTTATAGTCAATTCATGCAGATTGAAATGAGAAAACATTAAGAAAAGACAGCAATACAAGTCCTGAATATCTCATGCGAATCATTAGCTAGAATGAGAATTATTAAACTAAAGATAAATGAATGGATACATGATATTAAAATATAGAAAAAAAATATTCTTTTGGTTTTGCACAAAATGTGACCTGGAGAGTATTTGAATAAATGTCTCATACATGTGTTGGTGTTCAGAGTGATTATAATTCTTTTCTCACCATCTCATTTTTCTCTTCCAGATGTGTTTTCATCTGAATATTGTCGTTCTCGAGCTGCTGTAGTTTCTCCTGAAGTTGATCTCTCTCTTCTGTTAAAGTTGTGACATCTGCTTTCGTCTTCTCCATCACGTCCGACTGCTCATGATGGTCTGATCTCTCAGACAGCAGATGCTCCTTCTCACCAAGAGCAGCGCTGAGCTCTTCTGTCAGCTGCTTTATCTGCAAATAAACACAACACTTTAATACTGAGCATTAAAATTACTGAAAACAGATGTAACTTCACATTCTACAGGAGAATTCTGTGTGACCATGGACCACAAAACCAGTCATAAGGGTCAGTTTTTTTTAACTGAGATTTAAAAATAAGCTTTCCATTG
This sequence comes from Garra rufa, assembly GCF_049309525.1. Lineage (NCBI taxonomy): Eukaryota > Metazoa > Chordata > Actinopteri > Cypriniformes > Cyprinidae > Garra > Garra rufa. The sequence goes on from NC_133366.1 coordinate 55,268,173, forward strand.
ATGTATGGTTTATTAGGATCTGAGATTTCAGCTATTTGAAAATCTAGAATCTGAAGATGCAAAAAAAAAAAAAAAAAAATATTGAGAAAAATCGAAATGAAGTTCTTAGAAATGCATATTACTAATCAAAAATGAAGTTTTGATATCAGAAATTTACTAAATATCTTCATGGAACAGGATCTTTACTTAATATCCTAATGATTTTTTTGCCATAAAAGAAAAATCAATCATTTTGGCCCATACAACGTACTTCTGGCTATTGCTACAAATATAGCCGTGCTACTTCAGACTGGTTTTGTGCTCCAGAGTCACGCATGTCAAACTGCTCAGCCACCTGCTCTTGTAGTTTCTCCAGCTGTCCATCTTCACTGTTCTTCTGGTCCTCATGTTGGTCGACCATCTGAACGCTCTGTGACTCTAAGTTATGTAGTTTTCCCTGAAGTTCCTTCACCTTCTCCTGAGCATCTCTCAGTTCAGCTTGAGTTTCAATCATCTGCAGCGCATAAAACAAAGGGTTTAAAAGAGTCTGATGTCATTAAGATCATAATGGTGAAAAAACAAGCACTCACCATCTCCACATTTTCCTCCATGTCCCTCTTGAGCTCATCTCTCTCGTCTCTCAGGCCCTGCAGAATCTCTTGGAGCTGTTCTCGTTCTTCAGTTATTGAGCTGAGAGCATTTCGTAGTTTCTCCATCTCCTCCGGGTCGCTCTCAACTTCCTCCATCTTCTCAGACAGAAGCCCATCTCTCTCAGCGCAAACCGACTCCAGCTCTGCACTCAACTGCACAGACTGACATGGCAAAAAAAAAAAAAAAAAAAAAAAAAAAAAAAAAAAAAAAAAAAAAGTGTTAAATCACTCATGCTGGTGGTGTTGTGATATTTTATTTAAAAATATGAACTATATAATTTAATATAATTAAATTATAATCAATATAGTGATCAATATGATGATTGCTTCAGCATTGGATGACCTAATACAGACTGAGTTTTATTTGAACTCTGTTCATTTGGCAGCACCAATGAACCAGAGAGAACTTTAGGGGACTTCCAACAATGATGGCAAAGATGACACAAACAAGTATGACGAATGACCTATGGTTGCTCTGTTCCCACTCTAAGCCAAATGTCAAATTCCCTGACTTTCACTGACTAAATAGCTGAATTTCCATGACCTATAATAAACAGATCCATCCATTTGAAGCATTATTTACTTGTTCATTTACTTTTTAGTACAAAACACACATACACTACTTTTTTGCTTTTACCCATTAAATGCATTTAGATATTTTTCTGTACCATTTCTACAGAAATTAATTTGTGATCCTGGACCACAAAACCAGTCTTAAGTCGCTGGGGTATATTTGTAGCAATAGCCAAAAATACATTGTATGGGTCAAAATTATTGATTTTTCTTTTATGTCAAAAATCATTAGGAAATTAAGTAAAGATCATGTTCCATGAAGATTTTTTTGTAAAATTCCTACTGTAAACCTATCAAAATGTAATTTTTGATTAGTAATATGCATTGTTAAGAACTTAATTTGGACAACTTTAGAGGTAATTTTCTCAGTATTGTGATTTTTTTTGCGCCCTCAGATTCCAGATTTTCCAATAGATTAATCTCGGCCAAATATTGTCCTATCCTAACAAACCATATATCAATAGAAAGCTTATTTATTCAGCTTTCATATGATGTATATATCTCAGTTTTGTAAAATTTAACCTTATGACTGGTTTTGTGGTCCAGGGTCACATTTATGTTTATGTTTCAGGGGTTAAACGCTCTAAAGGATTTTCTGTTTGTAATCAAGTTCATCGTTCATCTATCGTCTACTTTTAACACCCAGTCTTTGAAGTGGTCATTTTGTAGCCAAAGCTCTTGAAATTTACATTTTCCTGACATGTTTGCCTTAATTATAAGGTATAGCCTGAAAAAGCCTAACCATAAAAATAGGCAAATGTGTGAAATACAGTATAGAAAAAATTACATTTTGATAAATGGAAATTAAATTTAAAGCAACAAACAAAAAAAATCCCTGATATTCTATGCCTTTGATCAATAAAAAAATTAAAATTCCCTGACTTTCAATGTCTGGAATAGACTTTTTAAAATTCCCTGATATTCCAGAAATGTCTCATATTGACATCTGGAACTCTGCTTCTTGAGCTTTGACAATTTTGAAAAGGACATTGTTTATTCTACAACAGTGGTTAGTAAATATGTGTGTAGTGTGAAGTGTGAACAGACCTTCTGTGTGGCCTCCTCTAATGATGCGAGCAGTGTGCTGTTCTCCTGCGTGACGTGCTGGAGATCCGTCTGGATGCTCTGGAGCTGTTCTGACGTCTCTGTGAGCTGTTGGGTCAGTTCTGCTTCTTTCAGCTGAGCATCAACCAGATCGCTCTCCATCTTCAGCAGCTGATCCTGAGCTGCAGACATCTCATCTTTCAGTCTCTGATGGTCTTCATTCAAACTGGACTGAGCGGATATCAAAGAGTCTCTCTCCTCTCTAACAGAACACAGCTCTTCTGACAGACCGCACACCTGAGAAAAAATAAATAATGGATGAGATTTAGCCGTGTAGATACAAAAACAAAGAAAGCTAGACATGATGTAATGCAGTTCCTCAAACCTGTCTCTGTAACTCATCCACTTTGACAGGAAGTGTCTCAAACTCCTCCATCTTACTCTGCAGACATTGCTCCTTCTCGTGGCTTTGATCAAGCTCCTTACGCAAGTCACACACTGTTTTCTCCAACACAAGATTATCAGTCAGATCTGTAAATAAAGGAACAAAAAGTAACAAGTTTGTTAAATTACATAAAGCATTATAATAACTAGCTTTACAGTTTCTATGTGTTTTTAAGCTTGAAAACTAATAAACAAAACAAAACAAATTTTACCAGGGGGGTGTTCCATAAAACAAGTTTACCAAGTAAGTCAGGCTTATTTCAGTTAGTCTGACTTATTTTGAGCCAAATCAAGTGACAATAAGTCAGACTAACTGAAATAAGCCTGGCTTATTTGGTAAACTTGTTTTATGGAACACCCCCCAGAAGTTTAGTAAACAGCAACAGAATTAGCGAGAAAACAACCCTTTTAAGGGCAGACACTGCAGGAAAAAACACTTTTTTCATGCACCTGTCAAGTTTCAGATTTTGGGCTTTTTGGTTTTTCATTAAGTGTTTTTTCAGACTAGTGGAAAGAAAACATCCTAAAGACACTGTTAAGTGTTTCTTTAAGAGCATTTTAGCTATTTGTGTTAATAGATTATCAATTACAATATATTTTTTAAGGCTGTTTTCTCAAAATATTTTTTTTCTCCTACACTGAGCCATAAATCTCCACTTCTTCAGTAGCGCTTACACCAAACATTACATTTTTATTCCTGTCTATATTCTGAAGGTTTTTACAGAGGAATTTGTTCATATATAATTTGCTTGATTTTATACAACATTTTATCCCCCCCCCCCCCCAAAAAAAACTGTAAAAAAACAAACAAACAAACAAACAAACAAACAAACAAAAAAACAGTTTTCTGCCTGTTCTAAGTATTTTCTGAATTATAAAGTGACAAAAAAAAAATTCCTTCTGTAAAAACATTTGACTCTGTCAAAAAAATTAAACAAGAATTGTGAAACTGACTGCATCCACTGTTTAAATTTTTTTGTACTACAAATGCAAACTAGTGCATATTTCATTAAATAATGCCTTACTTGCATATTAAAACCTAACATTTTAGAAACTTGTAATACACAAAATATTTTGCAATTATCAATGTAGTCAATCAACTATTTTTTTTACCCTATTCACCTTCAGTTTAACCAGAAACATGAATTTCAAGTGCATATATATTCAGTTTAGATTCGATTTTGACTTCATATCACAAAGTCCCTCTGTATGCTTTCTTATGGTTCTTCACCTACTTTTTGGCACTTTTCCGTCCATCAAAGAAGTCAGTTTGGTGTTCTCATCGAAGGCTCCCATTAGTTCTTTTTGAAGATCCGTTTGCATCTTCTTGAAGCGAGACTTCTCCTGCTCTAGTTTGTTCTGAAGCGTCTTCACCTCAGTTTCCATCTTCTCATAGTCTGTAGTCAGGGTTGCCTGAGTCAAACACAGAGTTGCATAAATCACTCTTCATGACACACACCCTCATCTGTCCTATCCTCAACCATCCGCTACTCACGTCTCTCTCTTTAAGTGAGATGTTCTCGCTCCGCAGGAAGGCCCATTCTTTCTTGGTGTCCAAACTGAGACACTCTGCATCATCAAGAGAGCGGCGGAGACGTGTCACTTCCTGGACAAGATCCTTGTCACTCTGCACAATGAAGTAGAGCAAAATGAATGTGTGACCAACAATACAGAACAGCATCAGTCACTAAAAACCCACATTACACAACCCGAACGTACAAAACTCTGAAGCTCAGTGGTCAGGTCCGTCTTCTTCTGCAGCTCTGATGACATTGTCGCCAGCTCAGCCTATGGAGAACAGCAGTGAGATGATCATATCACATTTACAGTTTGGACTTGAGCAGCTCTGAGCACATCTACATGACAAACAAAGTGAACGGACCTGCAGCTTTTGGATCATGTCTTCCGATTGTTTTAACTCCTGCTGCAGTTTGGAGTTTTCAGCCTCCAGTTCTCTCTATGAGGAGAGAAATTAAAATAGCTTATAACCCAGCAAACACAGAACATTCCCCTAATGTTAATTTTTGGTTCCCATTTGGTTATTTTTTTTGGAAACCAAACACTAACATTAGGGGAACATTCTTTTTAGGTAGTTTTTGCAACGATGAAATAACGTTCCAAGAATGTTGCATGGTGGTATTAAACAAAAAATAACTTATAGAGAACATTGTCAAATGGTTATTTTTAGGTTCATTTTTTGCAACCAAAAAAAAAAAAATAATAACATTTCCAGAACGTTGCCTAGTGGTTGTTTAAAAAAAAAAATAATAATAAAAATAATAATAATTTACATAGAACTTTCCCTAATGGTTATTTTTAGTTTAGTTTTTTTTTGCAACCATAAAATAACATTCCCAGAACGATGCAGAGTGGTTGTTTAAAAAATAACCTAAAAATAACTGAAAATTCTGAAACTGAAATTTCACATGAATGTTCTGAATTACTCCTACTTCAAGTAATTTATTCTTTTTTTTTTTTTTTTTTTTTATCTATGAATAAATATCATATTTTATAAACCATACGTTGTGTTACGTTGTGCATTTTTATTTGGTGCTGAGCAAATGTAAAATCTGGGTACCCCATAATGGACTGATTTAATCATTTAATCTTATGTATTATGGTTGATGTGCTCAGATTATTTTTATTAAATAAAACAATGGATAAAAACAAGATATGGTTTTATAATACTGATTAGGCATCCATACAGATAATTTCCATACCACTTATTCTTTACTGGGTGGTGATTGTGCTGGATGATTACTGACGTACGGCGGAGTGCTCATGTTGAAGTAAAGAGGGTAGGGAAATGCTATAATAATGTTAAAGGAACGTTAAAATAACGTTCTTTGTCTGTTAAAGGTCCACTGAAGTGCCTTGAAACACGCAGCGTTATTCTATGTGGTGACGTACTTTTAACTGAAACAAAAACATATCGCCCAGCCCCGCCCACTAATTTTGAATAGCCAATAGCGTTCCATTGATATCTGCTCCGGCAAGAGCCGTTGAGCTCGGTAAAGCCGCATTTGTAAGCTTATGACAGCCACAGACTAATAAATTACCCCACAAATTCAATATGAAACTTGCTAAAACGAAACAGTGATCATTATTATGCTGAGGCTGTGTAGTTTAATACATGCCGACCGCACATATGAGCGCTTATGATCTGCTCCGCGTCTCTGTGTAGGGGGCGGGACACTACGGACTCTAGAGAGCATTTGATTGGACAGAATGTTTGATGAGAAACTGAAGTGCACGGTGATATCATCCAAATCCTTGATTCATATTGGCGGAAGTGACGAGACTGTAAGTTTTGAATGCCCATATCTTGTAAACGCGAATTTTGTCTTTGTTTTGCAGCACACTAGCTTATAGATCACCTTAAGGCTAATATATTCATACTAAAAGCCAAAAAACTTTAATTTTGATTTCAGGGGGACTTTAAGAAAAGTTTTCTTGGCTAACCAAAACAAACCTAACAAAATAACGTTCTGGGAACCAAAAACTAACATTCTGGGAACATTAATAACATTAGGGGAACATTAGAATAACGTTCTAAAAAACTAAATCTAACAAGTTATGTTAGCATAACATTCTGGGAACATCAAGAAAACTTTCCTGGCTAACCAAAAACAAACCATAAACTAACATTCTGGAAACCAAAAATTGTTAGTTGGGTATGAGCTGCCAGTGGAAGAAAGAAAACATTAATCAAAGCAATACTTCCATATATATGTGGTAAACTGCACACATGATCACAAAACTCTGATCACCTCATACTCCCTCTTGCTCTCCTGCTCCAGTTTCTCAAATTCATCAGCATCTCTCCTCTCATCGATGTCCTTCTGCAGAGCGTTCTTATCTTTCTGAAGTGAGTCTTTCTCTGCCTTCAAACTCTCCAGATCTTCATTTACCAGCTGAAGCGTGTGTTTGATCAGGTCTCGCTCAGCAATGACAGCATCCTTTACAAAATAATTTAAAAAAGGCATTCAAAACACATTTTACTACTGTAACATGATTTCCAAAAAAAAGAAAAAAAAAAAAAGCAGGATGTTGCACTTACCTTCTCAAATCCGACAGCCTCACACAGTTGAATGGCCTCTTCCAGATCTTTTCTCAGCTGAAAACACAACACAATTTTAATCAACAATCATGGTCAGAAAGAGAAAGTTTTAAAAACCCATAAAATGTCCAATATTCGTATAGATACTGTAAAATGAAATTCCAGAATTTAAGGATTTTTCAAGTACTACTTTTTTGATTTTCAAGGACTTCAAACAGAGATCACAGTTATCAAACAATGTCTTCAAAGATGAATAAAAATATATAGTAATAAAACAAAACTGCAAAAATAAAGTGAAGCACATGGAAAATATTACTACTAAAGTATACTACACTTTTAATATAGTATAACTATGGCTAATTTTTGTATGTGTGTATACTTCTTTCTTTGTTTTGTTTTTATAACTGTATTGTCTTAAGTGTGTGATGTTTTCTACCGTTTAAGAAAAAAAAAAAATCCTCAATTCACAAAATCCTGAAAACACAACGATTTGGCATACGCACTCCAAAGTCTTTAACTAAATTAGTTCAGAATGCGGATCCTAAATCTTTTAAAGCAAAAGATTTGCAAAAAATAAAAAATAAAAATTAACAGAGAACATTCCCCAATGGTTATTTTTAGGTCCACGCTCTATTTTTAAGTCCTGATCTAAATAATGATTTGTGAACTATCATTTCAGATCAGGACTCCAAGCGCAAATTATTTGACTTAGATCATAACTATGCATATAGCAAATCATTCTATTTAGACTAGGACTAATGATTTGAATCATTCAATTCGCAAAATGACTCACAAATTCAGTTTTTGCGTGAAAAGATATGTGCTTATTAAAAAAATTAAACACTTATTTTATAGATACAGCAGCTTTCAATAATTTAAGCACTTTTCAGGCACCTTTTCCAGACCTTAACTTCACTTACACCTTGTATAAACCCTGGTTCAACCTCAAATATAACAGGAGTTGACTGTACCTGTTCACTCATGTGCTGTGAGCGCAGGAGAGCTTCTGAAGGTTTCTCCAGCTCTGCCACCTTCAGTTCCAGTGAGGAGATTTTCTCCTCAGCTTTCTGTCTCTCCTGAACCTCCGTCTCTAGTCGATTCTGCAGCTCCTCCATCTGTTTCTCCAGCTCAGAGACGGTCTTCTCCTCCTCTGATGGTGCGGCTTGAGCCTCCAGCTTCTTCTGCAGCTCAGAGATCTTCAGCTGGAGTTCAGCACTCATCTCCTCTGCTCTCTGTTTGCTCTGAGTCTCTGCTTCCAACTGTTGTTCTAGAGATGCCACCTTCAATGTCAGCTCGTTCGCTCGAGGCGAGTCAAAGAAATGACTCCTGAACATAGAGAGGGAAAAGAAAAAACAAACAAAACAGAAATGTGAATTTGTGAGCACTGCAAAGTTAGGTTATTTTGTCTTGTTTCCAACCAAAATATCTATACATTTTTAAATCACTTATTTTTTATTTTTTCATAAAAAACAAGTGAAAATTGTGCGTTTTTGCTTGAAAGAAGCAAAATAATCTGCCAACGGCGTAAGCAAAAAAAAAAAAAAAAAAATCTCATTTGAAACCGAAAACAAGATTATTTTTCTTACCCTATTGGCAGATTATTTTGCTTGTTTCAAGCAAAAACGCACTCAATTTTCACTTGTTTTTTATGAAAAAAAAAAGAAAAAAAAGAAAAAAAAAAATCCTTTTTGATTTAAAAATGTTTAGATATTTTGGCTGGAAAAAAAGACAAAAAAAAAAAAAATTCTAAGAAAAGCATTTTCTATAGTGTGTGAAATGAAGACGGCCTATTTAGAACGTAAAAGCAGTTCTGAGACAGAAGTGTCCTCACCCTTCAGAGGAGCTGCGGACAGTGATGTTGCTCATCTCCATTTCCATATTGGGTTCCTCCAGACCAGTGAAGTCAAATCGACTGTCAAACTCATCCATTTCTGGACAAAAAGAAAAACATTAAAACTGAACAATTGCATCATCTTTATCTGGTGTAACAGAACATTTACAAGCTCATTTTTACAGCTACTGCAGTATCATTTTTATCAATTTCCATTCCAGTCATACCCTCTCCCACATCAGCCAGAGAGAAGTCAGCTCTTCTCTTCTTGATGTATGGCTCTGCAAAGCTCATGTCTGTTGGAGCGAGATCTTCATTCAGAAGATGAGCAGATCTCAAAAGTTTCCCTCCCCACGTCACTCTCCTCTTGGGAACCTTTACATTCAAACACAACGATCAGATCCACAGACTTCCCCAGCACTGAGGTTTACTAGTGTTAAATCTAGTCTTACCTTAGGGACTAGGGCGACATTTGAGGAAGTAACTAGTAGCTTGGTTAAGTTCTTGATCCTGTCTTCCTGCTCTCTCTGGAGCTGGTCTTTCTCCTGCAGAAGCTGGCATAGGGACTGTCGCTCGGTATCAGTTGTTTGTGTGACAGAGGAAACCTGAGAAACCAGATGGAGAACAATCGGGTGAGGAGATGATGGGTTATGTCATTACTGGATGATCAAAGAAGTGAAACGCATCTTCACCTCTAGTAGACGCCGTTTGAGATCAACGATCTCATTGCGGTATCTTCTCAAGAGAGCTCCTTCATCAGAGACCTCTGTGACGTGAGGGTCGTTCTTCATGCGCTTTGCGGCACTAGCAAACTTTAACAACAGCAAAAACAAATTCAGCACATCTACTCATATCGATCCGGATCAGGAATAACAGAGGGTCTTCTCTCGTACCTGTAAGGTGCTGACGGTCTCGTCGACAGTGGCTGGGGTGATGGTGCAAATAATGACAGTTTTGGCATTGCCACCCAAAGAGTTCTGAAGGATTCGGGTGAGTTTACTGTCTCTGTAATTCAAGAAGCCCCTTTTGGATGGAAAAGAAACAACACACTATAGTTAGAGCAAAAACAGATTCGGTGATGGTAAAACTATACACTGGAAGTTGTGAAACGACTCACTTCTGACTCTCATCAGATAATTTCTTAATGACTTGACCCAGTGTGAATAAACTGCGGTTTATGTTGCACCCTTCTTTAAAACGGGTTCCTGAAAGAAGGAATGAAAGAGGTTTAAACAGACCAAAAAAATTAAATAGTTGAACGCAACTACCTGCTGAGAAACAGTTCTAAATTTTATACATTTGGATATTCACTTAGACATTTCTTTTTAAATTAATTTGAAGCATTTTTTTATGGTCTCACTCCATTTGTGTTTTTACCCTTATGGATAATATACAGATTTCATTCAATGCATATTTTAAAAAGAAAAAATGATTTACACTGCTCTTCTTACTTAGATTTTTTTTGTCTTGTTCCAGCCAAAATATCTAAAAAATCTTTAAATCTAGTAGGATTTTCTAGACAAGTAACAACTGTCAAAAAAAAAAAAGGTCAAAATTAAGTTTAAGTAAAAACTATTTGCCAATCGGGTAAGCAAAAAAAAAAAATTTTTGAAACAGAAAACAAGATTATTTTTCATACCCCATTGGCAGATTATTTTAATTGTTTCAAGCAAAAACACTTAATTTTAAATTGTTTTTTTCTGAAAACAAGACCATTATTTCTCGTCTAGAAAATCCTTCTGGACTTAAGAATTTTTTATGTATTTTGGCTGGAAACATGACAAAATCTAAGTAAGAAAATCATTTTTTGCAGTGTAATTTCCTATGGTTGGTCAAAGTGTGACATTTTTAATGACCACTTAGACTCAAATGAAGTCCATTTCTTTTGGAATAAATAGCTAGAAGTCACCAAGGAAACCTTATTATATATTTAAAAAATTAATACAATATATAAATAAATGGAATCGGTCAAAAACAAACAAACAAAGCAAAGCAAAGCAAAACAAAAAACTAACAAGCAATAGACTCAGGCACAAATATTTACCCTCCGCTCCGGTTTGACTTGCTCGTTCAGCACCAGCGAGATCCACCAAGTTCTACAGGAACAGAAAACAAACAATCAGCTAAACAATTTCTGCTCATCTAAACTAAATGAAATTGGTGAAAGGAATCACAGACGGTTCCTGGTTTGTTTTGAACTCACCAGGTGTGACACTATAATGGCTCCATCTGCGTTTTCACCAGACGCCGGGTCACTTGTCTCTCGGCTCTCCAAGATCTGACATGGACAAAATAAACAAGACACTTCAGAGATGAATCTTAAAATCAGACTCCAAACACTTCAGTTCATTGCGCTTCTTACCATCCGAAAAATGGTGTGGGAGCGGCTGCTACGCTGGTTCATTTTCGTTTTTCCATAATGCCTGTTTTCTGTATGAATAAAATGATTTATAGTTTTACAGTATACCAAAAAATATAAATAAAATGAAAGATGAGTGAGTGATGCAGTCAAAGCAGCTTTACTTTCTCCTTTGGTGATCCAGGACAGGGCTTGTTCCGGAGACGTCACCAGCTCTTCCGTCAGATCAGCCACATACACGTTTTTCTGTGGACGCGATCGACCAGTTAAGAGCCGAAACCCACAATCGCAGTACGAGTAAAATAAAAAGACAAACAGCTTACGTAGTTTCCTTCACGAATTTCCAGGGGTTTCCTTTTCCATTTATCGCAGAGCAAATCTGTGACCGTTTCATTGTAGATTTCCATATAGCTGACACGCAGGAGAAACTCCTTCTTTGGAAACTGAAAAGCGCAAAGAAATACAACTATGGTTTATTTTACCAATACAGAATGAAAAAGAAATATATAAAGAAATATGAAAGTTTGCATTTAGATCAACGATTTCTTTAATCATTCGTAAAGAGAAAACACTGAGGTAACCGTTACACTGCAAAAAAAGCTTTTCTTACTTAGATTTTTTGTCTCGTTTCCAGCCAAAATATCTAAAAATTCTTAATTCAAGAAGGATTTAAAAATGTTCTCGTTTTCAGAAAAAACAAGTCAAAATTAAGTGTGTTTTGGCTTAAACCAAGCAAAATAATCTGCCAATGGGGTAAGAAAAATTATCTTATTTTCTGTTTGAAATAAGACTTTTTTTTTTTTTGCTTACCCCATTGGTAGATTATTTTGCTTTGTTCCAAGCAAACACACTTAATACTGACTTGTTTTTTCTGAAAACGAGAACATTTTTAAATCCTTCTTGAATTAAGAATTTTGTAATATTTTGGATGAAAACAAGACAAAAAACCTAAGTAAGAAAAGCATTTTTGCAGTGTATTCACTTTAAAATGATTCATCTGAAGGAAGAGCTCAGAACTGAACTGTTGTGTCACAGAAGTTTTGTTCTGAGCTGACACCAGGAAGATTTGCAAACACTTACACTTTTAATAGATTTGAAGACGTCAGCCATGGCGAGAGGAATCACTCCAGGGTTATGCTCACTTCCCATCATGCTGAAGGTCTTTCCGGAAGATGTCTGTCCATAGGCAAATATCGTGCCTGAAAAAGAGAGAGTATGCTTTAAGAATGAACACAGATTGAGCAAATTAAACACATAAGTCCAAAACATATCTATGTACATTGTGTTCATAGTACCTGTCAGAATAAGTTGTAATTATCATAATCATAATCTGAAAACCACACCCACTGGAGGGGAAAACAATCCAACGCTCTCCATTGGCTTTGTATTGAGGGAAGCTGCCTTCTTGCCATTTCTGACTTATAACAATAATCAGAACAATGTCTAAAAGCTGCCATGAGAAAAGGTGTACAGTAAACAAGCTAAAAAACACAAAACTACATTTTTATAAGCTGTCAACCTAAAAAAACGAATGCTTAAGAACACAAATGTAGAGCGCAATGTCTCTTATTACTCTGAGAACTACGCCCGCTGGAGGGAAATTAACGGAGATGGTAAACATTCGTTATTTTTAACCATATTAAAGGATTTGCTCACCACCTTGAAAAAAGGAGATATATTGAGAAACTAAATTATATTGGTCTGTCAGTGCTCTTTTTTCTTTTGCCTTCCTTTTGATGGAGAAATGATCAAATTGAATGGCCCAATGCAAAATCAGGGTTTCTGCAGATATGAACAAGTGAAATTTAAGACTTTTTAAATCCTTTTTAATACCACTTTATATGAAATTTAAGACCTAAACCTGTAATGGAAATAGATATTATATTACATGCATATGTGATACTTAATGTGTTTAATGTAAAAAGTAAACAAAATTTCATGGCTGTCATAAATTAAATTTATTACTACGACATACAGTGAACTTTCCATATCAGCAGATACTATTCCACACAAAATAACCCCATAAAAGTACCACTAGAAATATCTGATGTAAAAAAAAAATTCTGAAGCGATTTTTTTTTTTTTTTACTTTTGAAATGTATGCGTACCTTTGAAATTTATTTTATGAATTTATCAATAAATTCTAAATGTCTGTTAGCAGTGAGATTACATAATTTACACTGCAAAATTAAAAGTGAGATTAATGTTTTAAATACATTTATTGATTTATAAATATATTTATTAGAAATGTTATATAAATACTGTGATTCTGTCTGAAGACGCAGTAACTTCCACAGAGGGAAAAAAAATCTACAGTTGTTAGCAACTGGCCTTAGTCAAGCCCTATATTCAGTTTTTCCAAGCCCAGTATCGCTAAACTTGCACTTCCTCATAGCTAAAAAATTAAATCCATTTGACTTCTGCGGTACAATCCGAGAGAGACTCGCGCCAATAACAGAAAGCTGATTGGCTATTGCATGCTGGTTTCATTTGTAGTTTAAATTCAGCAAATTATATTTGGAATAGTGAAATAAAGAACTACAACACCACGGAAACAACAGAAAGAGAATTTAAATGAGCATTAGAGGTAGCGTTACATGGACATCGGAAAAATAAGACCTGTGTAAAATTATTTAAGACCTAGAACAGCGAATTTAAGACTTTTTAAGGCCTAAAATTTTGATTTTTAAATTTTAGACTTTTTAAGACTTTTTAAGACCCAGCGGAAACCCTGAAAATACCCTGACACCTACAACTATTTGTGTCCTTAAACACTTGTTTTTTGGGTCGACAGCGTATAAAAAACTTGTTTACCGTGCACCTTGTCTCATTGCAGCTTTTAGACCTTGTTCTGTTTTTTGTTACAAGTCAGAAATGACCAGGAGTCCGCTTCCCGCAATACAAAGTCAATGGAGAGCATTGGATTTTCCCCCCTGGTGAGGACGTGGTCTAAATGCGCTCTGTCTCTATTTTGATTTCTGGACTCACCGTTATAGCCTTCAACTGCAGACACAACCAGTGGTTTTGCAATGTCCTGATAGAGCTGAGCGGTGGTCTCTTCAGCACTGAACACACGGTCTGAAAAACAAGAAGGTCAGAACATAAAGCTCCGCTCTAGCGGCCAGTAAAGATCCGCTGAAGCTGGACTCACCGAAGCTGTAGCTCTTGGTCTGAGCTCCATCTTCATCCAGCTGATGGATGGCCTGTCTGTCGGCTCTCCAGAAGAGCTGCACTGGCTCTGAACTCTCAGATTCCTCTCTGAAATCATCCGTATCATCATTACATTACTGTTGGGGCTGAGAATCAACTTGAAACAGAACATTAACCCTCATAACACAGAAAATGAGATACATAAACATTTCTAAAAATGACATAGTTTGTATGAAATGCTTTGTACAATGCTTTAAGACTCTCAAAATACACGTTTACTTTTTATAATTTTTTTAAAAAGATATAACTACTTTTTTACCTGTGAATTACTGCTTGTTCAAGTAAATTTCACCTTCATACCTAACACACTTTTGGGGTTGAATTTTTGTCAGAGGCAGACAGTAGTGAAGTATTTTTACTTTGCTGTAAAAGTACTTTTCAAGTGTCACACTGCAAAAAATGCTTTTGTTAGATTTTTTGTCTTGTTTCCAGCCAAAATATCTGAAAACTCTTAAATCAAGATGGATTTTCTAGACGAGTAAAAATTATTTTCTCGTATTAAAAAAAAAACTAGCCAAAATTAAGTGATTTTTTTGCTTAGAACAAGCAAAATAATTTGCCAATGGGGTAAGAAAAATAAATCTTATTTCAAACAGAAAACACGGTTATTTTGTTTACCCCATTGGCAGATTATTAAACTTGTTTCAAGCAAAAACACACTTAACTTTGACTTGTTTTTTCTGAATACAAGAAAATGATTTTTACTCATTTAGAAAATCCTTCTTAAGAATTTTTAGATATTTTGGCTGGAAACAAGACAAAAAATCTAAGCAAGAAAAGCCTTTTTTGCAGTGCATGTACTTCAGCAGTGTTTTTCTTTAGAAAACTTTACTTTAACAACATTCCAAAGCATAATATTGTATGTTTTACTGCACTACATTTCATATTAAATTAAATTGAATACTTAATTACATTAGAAATCTAATACTTTCTTACTTCTACTCAAGTAAAAGTAATTCAAAGATTTACTTGAGTACAAGAAAGTACTACATTTTTAATGTTCTTATGTATTAAATGTAAGACAAACAACTTTTATTTATAAAACATTGTGCAGTTAAAGGTATGATATTATGCTTTGGAATGTAGTGAAGTAAAGTTTTCCAAAGAAAAACACTAATGAACTACAGGTACTTTTTAAATTTACTTGAGTAAAGTAAAAATACTTCACTGCTGTCCACCTCTGGATTTTGTTGTAAAACATGAATATGACATGAGGTAAGAAAAAAGCATATATTTTTTCATCTGAACGTTTATGGAAGTAAAAAAAAAAGTGTTTTTTGTGTGTAATTGTACATTTCAAAGAATTTCTATTTTTTTAATTAATCAAAAAGAGGTAAGTTATAACATGGTAAAAACGTGGAAAACATTCAAAACTTATTTTTTCCACATTCACTCATTTATGAGAAGTTGTTGATCAGATAAAATGTTTTTAATATTGAAAAATATTAAGATGCGAAGCATTATGAGGGTTCATGCAATAAATGAGTTGCATAGTGACTGACAGACTAAAGTCATAAATTGTAAAACCAGGTAAACCATAGAAATATAAAGGATATTAATATTGACTATCATATAACTATTAGATATTAACGTTACTGTTTTGAGAATAGTTTTACTTTGGAAATACAACAGAACCAGCCTTTTGTATTGATTTAAGATGATGCCTTTCGATAAAAACCATTCATTCCTCCGTTAAGAAACTTTTTTTAGTATCTCTTTCAGGTTAAAAACACCACAATGCAAGTATATTGTGTTTTAAAATAGGTTTACTTTAGAACTATAACAGAAACGATCTTTTATATGAGTTTAAGATGCTGTCATCGGCTAACAGCGGTTCGCTCCTCAGTTAAGACTGTCTCAGCAAATACTCAAGACTGTTTTATATTAAACTTGCCTCCGAGCGCTAAATATAAAGAATTAAAAAAAAATCTTACCTTTTAATAAGAGGTCTGACCCTAACGCACACTTTTACTGCAGATTCTTCCGTCATTTTCACTCCATTTACGTTAAACTGACTGAAACTAACTGACTGACTGAGCGCCGGTGAGATTTAAAATTTTAACCGACTTTCCATTGGACGACGATCTGTGCGCACGCGCGGATCAACGCTCGCCCTCATTGGTCACTGTTGAAAATAACAAAAGCGCATTTCCGTTGAGCGTCCAGTGGAATGTAGAGAGACTCCGCCCCTCTGTTTTTAAACGAGAACTCATTGCATATGCAAGTACGTGGTACTTTCGGATACATTTTCTAATGGTTTATATCTTGTAAATTATTACAGTGCAATTCATTAATTAAGTTTGATATTTTATTCATGTTTCCTTTTCCATTTTTGCAGTTTCTTAGTTTTTTATGTTGTAATTTTATATAATTCATAAAAAGTTTTTACTTTTTTTGCATGTTACCTTTTCTATTTTTGTTGTTTCTTGTTTTTATGCTGTAATTCTTTTTTTTTTTTTTTTTGCATGTTACCTTTTCCATTTCTGTTGTTTATTTTTATGTGGTAATTTTATACAGTTCATTAATAATTTTTAACTTTTTGCATGTTACCTTTCCATTTTTGTTGTTTCTTGTTTTCTGTTGTAATTTTATACAATTAATTAATATTTTTTTACTTTTTGCATGTTTCCTTTTCCATTTTTGTTGTTTTTGGTTGTAATTTTATACAATTCAATAATCATTTTTACTTTTTCCATGTTACATTTTCCATTTTTGTTGTTTCTTGGTTTATATGTTGTAATTTTAAACAATTCAATAATTACGTTTGATATGTTTGCATGTTTCCTTTTCCATTTTTGTTGTTTCTTGAATTGTTTTAGGTTTCAGAATGGTTTTACTTAAATAGTATTTTAGCTAGTGTTTCATATATAAAACACATGTATTCTTCTCAATCAAATCAGTGTCAATAAATAGCAGGTTTTCACTGTGACAACATGCCCCAGTTAAATACACGTTATATATTTGGGTTTTGGGGGCAATAAGGGTATAAAAGTAGCTTTTTTTATTTACAACTCTAAAGTTTGTGTTTATAAAGAAACTGACTTTCAATAATAAAAACTCACCAAGAGAAATATTAACTGGAATAAGAAGTGTGACAACTTGCCCCGGGCTGCCTTATAATGGAAGAATTCCGGCTTTTTTCTTTATGTTTCTCAAAACAGAAACCCAGAGTTGAGGTGTATTTATGGCAAAACATTTATTTGAAATCATAATGATGACAACTATCACATTATTCAAAAGGATGATAATCATGGCAACCTAAAGACATTTACAGCTTTTTACATGAATAAAAATGATAGAGCTGCTGGTATGTTTGCTGGGGCACTTAGAAAGCGATTCATGCACAGAAGCATCTTTGTGTTTATGGCAACAACGGCAGGACTAGTCGACAGCACCTGACTATTCTCTAACCCGCGAAACATTCAATCGCACCGCTGGGTTATCACAATCATTCAAGGCATTAATTAAAGCATTTAAAATAATACACTATGACCAATCAAAGACAAAAACATTGAGTTCAGGATGAAAAGAGTTGAGAAATGCACCGAATCATTATTATTCATTCAGACTGTGTATTCTAGAAATAAAAGTCTATATTCAGAACATTTGCAGAACAAACCTGAACTTGTGTTCACACATGTAATTGATTATAAACATAAATATACATATTTGACATTCAGATCAGAGAACGGTGTCATTATTACTCATAGATGACATTTAACTCTTGTGCTGTACCGATCATCTTTGACCTAATTTTGTGTTCTTGTCAAAAATGACCAACCAAATACTGACTTACAAAACTAGTTTGTGTCAATCAGCACAGGTTTTGTGTTGATAATGACTGAAATCACAAAAATAATCTTTTTTTGTGGGGGAAGCAATAACATGAACTAGCATTTTCAGTAAAACTAACTGGAACATAACATGAGAGTTCATTTTACTTACAGCTGTGAGCTTTCTGGATGTCAAAAGTAAGACTGCTGACTGATTCTTAGATATTCTGTCTCATTTGTTTCTGTTTTTAAAGCCTAAATGCTAAATGTGCTTGAACAGAACAGTACAGGTACACTCACTGAATGCTTGAACTCAGTTTGCAGGTCAATAAACTCAATGAGATCAATAATCACTAATACAAATACTCAACCTTCACCCTGAGCTCTTATTATAAATGTCAGCTTGTTTAAAGCAGCTGAAGCTGTGAGTTCACTACAGTTCAAAAGTTTAGGATCAGAATGATTTTTTATGTTTTTTAAGCTTCTTATGCTCATCAAGGCTCGATTTATTTGATCAAAAATGTTGAAAAAAAATGTAATATTATGAAATATTATTTTAATGTAAAATAACTTTTTTCCATGTGAATATCTGTTAACATGTAATTGATTTCTGTGATCAAAGCTGCATTTTCAGCATCATTACTGCAGTCTTCAGTTTCACACGATCCTCCAGAAATCATTCTAATATGCTTATTATCAATGTTGAAAACAGTTGTGCTGCTTAAAATTTAGTTGGAACCTGTGATACTTTTTTCATGATTTCTTAATAAATACAAAGTTTATAAGAAAAGCATTTATTTAACCCTTTAAGCCCCATACATAGACATGAAAGTGCACTATCCAAAAACTTAAGTTGTTATAATTCGTGAACACTTTAGAATACAGACCTTAAGTTGGACTCTGCAGATTATAAACCTTACAAAATATTAAAGTATCAAAACGTTATAGAAGTTTAAATTTACTGTGAAAGTAAAAAGATTTCATTTTATATAAAATAAATATTTCACTAAATATTTTAAAATCAAAAACTGCTATTAAATTAAAGGCTTGTCTAAATAAGTTATGTTCCAAATTTGAAGTTGATAGAAAAAAACTTGAGGTTATAATACTAATATAATAATAGATTTTTTAATGCATTTGTCACAAATGTCTAATTTTCTTACTTTGATCAAAAAATAACCACCAAATACGGAATCTTGAGACTTGTATTTTGTCAAGATCATAAAAAGTTTTGATTCTAAAAGACATAAAACACTTTGTAATATGACACTTGACTCCACCCACTAAGGGGAGGAGACCACTAAAATATTAATAAGTCCCATTTTCATGTTAAACCAATGTCCAAATTAAAAATGGATGAAATCTGAAGCTTAAAGCTTTCAAATGATATATAATTTATGATGATTACTAAAAAAGTGTCACTGGGCCAAAAAGGGGTTAAAAATAGAAATCTTTTGTAACAATATAAACTACCACTTAAAAGTTTGTGGTCAGTAAAAAAAATTGTAAAAAATTATTCATCAAAGATGTGTTAAATTGATTAAAAGTGATAGCAAAGACTTATTTTGAATAAATGCTTTTGTTTTTACAAAGGATCATGTGACACTGAAGACTGGAGTAATGGCTGATAAAAGTTCAGCTTTGCATCACTGAAATAAATTATATTTTAAAATATATTAAAATAGAAAACCCGTATTCTGAACTGTAACACTATTTCACAATATGACTATTTATTTCTGTATTTTTGATCAGCCTTGATGAGCAGAAGAGACTTCATTTTTGCAGGGCAGTGTGAATGTGTGTTGTGTTGGAGAGTTCAGAGCTGCAGTGTTTATGAGACGCAGCAGGTGGAGGATTTGGGCGGCTGCTCCAGGATGGACTCTCGGCGGAGGTCGTTGGGCACGGTGCCGTTGGGGCCCCACACGTTCAGCTCGCCGTAGATGCCCGTCTCGATCATCTCCTCCTGCCACGGGATGGGGATGTTTCCCACCGCAAACTCATCGAAGAAATTCTTGTCATCGTCCTCCAGGCAGACCCCCTTCACCGTGGAGAACGCGCCCACGTCGTCCAGATTCTTGGCGTAGACCGTCTTGGAATCGGGTACAAAAGGAGGAGGCAGAATCCCTGTAGGACATGAGTGTGGCATTAGTGCACTCAGAAGACAAGAGCTGATGGACCTGCACTAGTGTTTGGTAAGGATTTTTCATCAGCTCAGCAAGGTTGCATTTATTTGCAATTTAAAACAGCTGTTCTCTATGTGAACATCTGTTAAAATGTCATTTATTTTTTGTGATCAAAGCTGAATATTGAATAATAATCAGAAATGTTTGTTGAGCAGCAAATCAGTATATTAGAATGATTTCTGAAGGATCATGTGACACTGAAGACTGCAGTAATGATCATGAAAATTCTGCTTTAAACACAGAAATAAATTACATTTTAACAGATATTCCCATAGAAAACAGATTTTTAAAATTTTTAATAAAAACTAAATGCATAAAAATATATTATTATTAAACATGACTAAACATTAATATTATTAATATAGTGAAAATGAAACATGTAATACTAACCAAATACTAACCATACTAATACTAACCAAAATAAATTGAAGCTTTAAAATGATAAACTGGAAATAGCATATATATATAATTGATTTAATCTAAATGTTTCGAAATAATAATGAAATGAAACACAAAATTAAAAAAACTAAATAAAAACTAAACGCATAAAAATATATTATTATTAAACATGACTAAACATTAATATTATTAATACAGTGAAAATGAAACATGTAATACTAATATATATATATAATTGATTTAATCTAAATGTTTCAAAATAATAATGAAATGAAACACAAAATTAAAAAAACTAAATAAAAACTAAACATAAAAAATATATCATTATTAAAAATAACAAAAAAAAAATATTATTAATTAAGTGAAGATTAGAAATGTAATAAAATGTAGAAATGTAATGTTGCAACTAACCAAAATAAATTGAAGCTTTAAAATGATTAACTGGAAATAGCATAAATATAACTGATTAAATAATTATTTTTTTTTTTAAATAATAATAATAATAATAATAATAATAATGAAACACAAAATAAATGTAAAAAATAAAATAAAAACTAAACACATAAAAATATATTATTAAAAATGACTAAAAATTATTATTAAGTGAAAGAATGTAATAAAATGTAGAAATGTAATGCTGCAACTAATCAAAATGTGTATATATATATATATATATATAATTATAAATCTAATTGATTTTATCTACATTTTTTAAAATAATAATAAAATGAAACAAAATGAAAAAAAAAACTAAAAAAACATAAAAATACATTATTAAAAATGACTCAAAATTAATATTATTAAGTGAAAATTAAACATGTGATAAAATGTAGAAATGTAATGATGCAACTAACATTTGAATATTTAAAATTACAATAAAATATCATAATAATTTTACAGTATTTGAGATCAAATAAATGCAGGCTTGGTGTGCAGAAAAGGTAAAAACTCTGATCATCTTCTGACCTGCGTTGAGTTTCCTCCAGTTGATTTGGGTGAAGAAGGGATGCGCGCGGAGCTCGTCACACGTGCCGTTCTTGAAGCCCAGTCTCTTGTCCACCTCTTTAGCCAGCAGACCCTCACAGACGGACTTGGCGTTCTCGCTGAAGGTTTCCGGGTAGGTCACGGGGTCGTTCAGGATCCGCTTCTTCACCTCTTTATTCTCCACCTGAGCAGCACAACGTTTGATACACAACAAACCAAAATTATAGAGCCACATGACAACAGCAGCAGATATATATATGTGTTTTTCAACTTTAAAGGCATATTTCACTTAAAGAAAAATTCAACAGATGAAGGAAACTCAAACAGGTGTGGAACAACAATAATAACAGGATTTTCATTTTTGGTGGACTGTCCCTTTAATGCTAATTAACACATTTGACCAGTAGGTGGCGCTATGACCAAATGATTACAGCATCTTCAAAATGATCCTAAAAGGATTGCATTTACATTCACATTTAAGCATTCGGCTGACACTTTTATCCAAAGTGACATTTTTACAGCATTTAATCAGTTCATGCACTGCCTGGGAATCAAACTCAGG
This sequence comes from Garra rufa, assembly GCF_049309525.1. Taxonomy (NCBI): domain Eukaryota; kingdom Metazoa; phylum Chordata; class Actinopteri; order Cypriniformes; family Cyprinidae; genus Garra; species Garra rufa. The sequence continues at coordinate 55,290,224 of NC_133366.1, forward strand.
ACTTTAGCATAAGAATGTAATAAGCAAAAGCAACATTGGCAACACAAAACATCCACTATTTATGTCCTGCTGTTTAATTCATTCAGACTTACAATGATTTGCTGTATCAGAGTACATTTTACCCAGCATGATTTGATCATCTGACCAGTGATTCAAGCTCTTGGATAAAAAGTATGTTTTAACAAAATTCCAAAAGTGGGAAAATCTAGCTGGATGGAAAGCTGCAGGAATCTGAAGAAAAAGTGTATTTTTTTAGTCATTTGGTTTTAAGGTTAACACCTAAAAATACAAATCTCAAATTGTGAGTGACACTAGATGGCTATAGCTTGAGAGCCCAAAATGTGACATGATTAATATTCAGAACATTCCTCTATTCGTTTCTATGGGCTGCACCAAAACACAGGATGAGAGGAAACCAAACAGATGTGAATTAAATTAATTAAATGCAATGAATCACATTTGCAGAAGTGCCATCAAACATAAAGATCATGGGATTGATTCCTAAGCAATGCATGACCTGATAATATGCATAACTTGAATGCATTTTACATTGTTTTGTGCTAGACGGCTAGATGCATTTGACCGTCATTTGCATCTTGTGCATGACACACTGTTCTAAAAATGCTACACTCAAGTTAAAATAAGTTGCAAGTAGGCCTTGCATTTTCTCCAATGTCCTGATTGAGTTGCATTAAATAAAAAGCATCTGCTGAATGCATAAATGTGATTCTAATAAAGATCCCCTGGAGAATGAATGTTGAAGATCACCTTCTCTCCTCGAGTCCTGAAGGGTCCTTTGGCGGCGATGAACTCGTACAGCGTGACCCCAAGAGTGAAGTAATCTACTGAGTAATCATATTCTTCACCCTTCAGCAGCTCCGGAGCCATGAACCCTGAAAACACACGTTTATGAATGTCAGCATTCATGAGCCAGTGTGTAACCCTGGAGCACAAAACCAGTCTTAAGTAGCAGGGGTATATTGGTAGCAATAGCCAAAAATACATTGTATGGGTCAAAATGATCAATTTTTCCTTTATGTCAAAAATCATTAGGATATTAAGTAAAGATCAAGCTCCATGAAGATATTTAGTAAATTCCCTTCCATAAACATATCAAAACTTAATTTCTGATTAGTAATATGCATTGCTAAGAACTTCATTTGGAAAACTTTAAAGGTGATTTTTTCAATATTTTGATTTTTTTTCACCCTCAGATTCCAGATTTTCAAATAGTTGTATCTCGACCAAATTCTTACCAACCATACATCAATTAAAAGCTTATTTATATAACTTTCAGATGATAAATAGATGGATGTATAGATCTCAATTTCAAAAAGTCTGCATTTTTGTGGTCCAGGGTCACATGTGTTTAATAGTTCTTATGAATACATATGAGCATAATCAACATATGATTCTTGCAGTGTGAGTTCTGATCATGATCTTCTGTGAATATGATAATAGAGGTTTTACCTGGAGTTCCAGCGTAGCCTTTGGTTTTGAGCTGGTCATCTGCGAGCTCCAGAGCCAAGCCGAGGTCAGAGATACGGACGTTACCTGAAAACACCAGCATGACGTGTGTGACCAAAATGACTCTCGACTCATCAGATGTGTGTGTGTTGATGAGCAGAGCACTTGAACATGTTCACCTTCATTATCTAGCAGAACATTCTCTGGTTTCAGGTCTCTGTAGATGATTCTCTTCTGGTGAAGATGCTCCAGGCCTTGAATGATCTGAGCAGCATAATAACACGCTCTGGCTTCAGAAAACCCTGGGTTGTTCTCATCCACATTATAGATGTGATACCTGTGAAAGAATGATACCTGCTCTTTAAAAGATAAATTCATGAAAACAATAAATAACATTTAAAAAATAAAATATGAAACAAGCAATCACAGGTGAAGCAGGGCAATGAAATCATCAAAAATGCAGTACATCACAGCCATTTCAGGCTTATTGGGTCAAAGGTCATGATGAGACTTAACCTTAACATTAAACTAGTGGGTGGCACTGTCACAAAATGACTGCCCTGAGCACTTTAGGTTTCATGTGAACAGCTGAAAGCACAGGCGTGACACAAGCGATCGCCTAGCTGATTTTCTTGGGTTCAAAACACATGCTTTTGAATATCAAACATCTTTGTGATTTATTGTATCAGAAAGCTTCTAAAGAACATCTGCACCAAATTTGGTGAAAATTGGATAAACTTTGTGGGAATAGCAGCTCAAATGGTTTTGCTCTAATCAACCACTACAGGCCAAAGACTTTCAGAACAACATTTGGCTGAAAAACAAGCAATAATATTACAATCATTGTAAAGAATGGATTCATCATGTTTGTGGGACTGACCTCAAGTCTCCTCCGTTCATGATGGTCATCACCAGACACAGCTCTGTTTTGGTCTGGAAGGCGTAAGCCAGCGACACGATGAATCTACTGTGAACTCGAGCCAGGATCCGTTTCTCCACCATGGCGCCCTGTGAGAACACAACAACTGTCAAACTGATAAACTGATGAACGAATGGAGCAGGAGAAGTCTGAGAATCAGAGTCAGATATGAAATCAAGTAAGCGCGTCACCGATCATGTGATTCTTTCATGTCCATTTTGTTTTTTAAATCGAATTGATGTTAATATAATTTATCATGAAATTTTATTTAAAAAAAATGCAATTCCAATGCAGAAACATCAAAACACACATAATGCTTTTTTTAAGAACCTCAGTATACTAACACAGATGTTCTTCAGATGCTGTTTATATACTATGAAATCACTTGCATGTGAACTGGTTGGTTTTACTTCATGCATTATGACACATGCAAGATGCATTTCCCAGTTTTCTGTTCCTCAACCAACACCAAACAGAAGAGTCATATCATTAATGACGCACAGCTCTAATACAGTCTATGAATGATGTTTGAATGTTGAATGAGGTCATTATTAACATCTAATGAATCATCTGTGCACTTATGATGCTTATGACAGCTTTCAACACTTACACAAGGACACGCGTGCGGTCAGTATGATCTCCGGTGTTCTTCCTGTCCAGGATTTCCACAACAAATCTGTTCCATAATTAAATGTGTTGGAGTTGCATTTCATAATGAGCTGAGGGCCAGAGCGCTAAAGCTTCATTGGCTTTAATGCTGCTGCTGGTCCACAGCACTGTTCACTCAACTGACTGATGCTTACAGACACGTCAAACCATTAAAACACATGCACATCTGATCAATACTGATGAAGAATGAAGAGAAACATGATGATCTGCTGAACTGAAAGGCCTTAATAATCACTGGAGGGTTTCATTAATTTTTCCCAATGGAAATCAGTGAACAGCCCAAAACTGACAAAAGCTCAAACTAAGTATGAATGTTTGGTCATTTCATAACTTAGATTTGTTGGAGTGAAGTGCTAGTAAAGCATATTACCCACAGTAAAGCCTTCACCTTCATCATCAATGTCACCTCTGAGCTGATTAATCGCACAAAACCAACATGTCAATCAGGATCCACGTCCTGTTATCTAAGTGTTACCATTAGTAGTCTAGCAATGCATATCTGTTAACCTAGACATCTTCTCAAAAACACATCGTGACCCATAAATAAATCAGAAAAAGGTGCTATGTGCCTAAAAATGCAAAAAAATGTACAAGTGAATTTATTGGGTTCAAAACACATGCTTTTAAATTTCAAACATCTATATGATTTATTTTATCAGTAAGGATCTAAAGAATATCTGCACCAAATTTGGTGAAGATCGGATGATTTTTGTGGGAAGAGCAGCTCAAATGGTTTTGCTCTAAATTAGTCACTACAAAAACGTCCTATTTACCCATTTCAGGCCCAAAGTACCAGGGTAACGCTAGTCATTTATCCCAACTAAATGGATTTCAACTCCGTTGACTTTAGATTTCCAATACCCTGAATAGATAACTCTTCATTCTATCAAGATGCCAGTGGCACATTCACTATTAAAAATAAAGGTGCTTCATGATGCCATAGAGGAACCTTTTTGTCTAAACGGTTCCATAAAGAACCTTTAACATCTGAAGACCTTTCTGTTTCCCAAAAGGTTCTTTTTGGAGATTCTTCAGATTATAAAAAGGTAAGAAAGAGATGGTTCTATAAAGAACCTTTGACTAAAGGGTTCTTTGTGGAACCAAAAATGGTTCTTCTATGGCATCGCCTTGAAGAACCTTTTAAAGCACCTTTATTTTTAAGAGTGTTTCCCCAAGAGAGACCCTCAACCAAAGGCACAGGGCTGCTTTCGTACCTCATAGCCTTTCCTCTTCTTCAGCCTCTTCTTGTTGAGCTTCTTGCAGGCGTACAGCTTCCCCGTGGCCTTCATCTGACAGGCGGACACCTCTCCGAATCCACCCTTACCCAGAACACGGAAGTCCAGGAACCAGTCCTCGGCTACGGGCTGCATCTCCAGCCACTTCCACTGCAGGAAGCGCTTAAAGTACATGGTCTCTAGATAGAAGGTGAAGGGAACCTCTTTGAGGAAGTCGAACACACTGGCCTGGATCTGCACGAACAGGTCGTCCGCCGCCTCCTCGTGCCGCTCCTTCACCTTGGTGATGTCGTTCTCGGGTAAAAACGGGCAGAAGTGCTTGGCCGACGGCTCCATGTACCGCTGGAGGATTTTGGCGGCTTTCTGAGCTCGGTCCTTGTCCTCGGCGGTGTCGTACGCCTCGATGTCCTTCCAGAGGCGACACGGGCCCTTGTACTCGTTGGCGGTTTCCAGGAACTCTTGAAACAGCCGTTTGCCGATGGGCTGCTCCACGCAGATGCTCTTGAACTGCAGGTCTAGAGTTTCTCTCAGATCTTCACACACTGTGATGTGAGGCAGCTTGAGTTTGGTGTGGTACTTCTTGTCTCGGTTGGCCGCCGGGTTGGCCGTGCCATCAAAGCTGCCACGGGCAGAGATGTACGCCGAATTGGCCACCACCGTAGTCAGGCCTCCGATGTCCATGGTGAGGTCAAGAAACTGAACGTTGACTGTCGAAGTGAGAACGAGACGACAATGGCAGCCGAAGGGTCACAGCGAGAGCATTGGAGCTCAGCGCCGCGAGACTGGACGAGACGAGATAGGCCACGGTCCTCACTGGAGACGCCGGAGGTCCAGATGCAGAGGAACGGACAGCGACCGAAGGATCCAGCACGACGTCTTGAGTCTGATGGCAAAGTGAACGATAAGCCCTGGAACACACACACAGACAGATCCACCTGACTCAACATCTTTCATAAGGCTTTATCCTCTAACTCCATAATACCTTCCTCAGGTTAACACCTTTCACTGATGGAGGAGCGAGAACATCACTCACCACAATGACACTCCAAACACTTGTCATGTGTCCTATAAGAGTTTAGAATTACTTCAAATCACTCAAGCAGGTTCTGCGGAACTTGAGACACATTCAATTGCAAACAGATTAGCATTGCAAAGTGAATAAATGTCTAAAACATGAAAAATAGTGTGGAATTAGCACTTTACCAGATTGCATTTTGACACATCAAGCAAGAAAAGCTGGATGAAGATGATCAACAGTATTCTGAGATGATGAAAGAGGCTCATAACCTGCTGGTAAATCCCAGACGGTCATTAAGATGTTTGATATGCGGCACTTACCTTACCAGTTGGTTAGGCGGGTTGGAGCCAAGTTGGTTAGAGCTAGTAAGCCATCTTGGGACCAGCAAAATCCCAAAATGACTAAAGTTTCTGGAAAGAAATTTAGGTGTGGTCACATTTACCATTGCTTGGTGAATTTTCATAGTTGAAATCTGGTCATTTCAATAGATCTTGAATATTCAAGAAACAAAGGTGTGCAGGATTGGGTTTTCCTCCACAATGAAATGATTGGATGTGGAAAAGTCTTTAATTTTTTTTTATAAAAGTTCATTTTATGAAGACAAATGTTTCTTGTACTGACTTTGAATTCACTTTAAATTTTTATACTTAGAAGTGTATTTTAATATTTTGTAGGTAATTTCAAATGTATAAATCTCAATTAAAAAAAAAACAATTTACCCTTATGACTGGTCTTGTGGTCAATGTAAAAAATAAAAAAGTAAATAAACAAGAACATCAATGGTCCCTAAGAAGGAAAGCAATCTTCCTTATGATTTTACTGAATAATTACATAACATAAGAAATCAAATTTTCATTGCACTAGAAAACACTATTATTATTGGACTATATGAATCATGTGTGACCCTGGACCACAAAACAAAAAACATTTGTAGAAATAGCCAAAAATATATTGTATGGTCCAAATGACTGTTTTTCTTTTTTGCCAAAAATCATTAGGATATTAAGTAAAGATCATGTTTCATGAAGATATTTTGTAAATTTCCTATCATAAATATATCAACACTTATTTTTTGAATTAGTAATATGCATTGCTAAGAACTTCATTTGGACAATTTTAAAGGCGATTTTCTCAATATTTAGTTTTTTGCACCCTCAAGATTCCAGATTTTCAAACAGTTGTATCTTGGCCAAATATTGTCCTTTACATCTCAGACAAAAGACAAGCACACAAGCCTATAAATCATTCTTTCAGTTTATTTTTTATACATGAATAAGAAAAGTATATTTCTTTAGTATTTGTTACATTGTACAAAAAAAGGCTGGACGTTCGAGTTGATCTGTTAGACGTGTTGATCTCATGTTGATGAAGAGCTGCGGTGATCAGAGCTCCATCCGTCACGACAAACGTCCACAAAAAGCTCCAATATCAAAAATAGCTGCCTATGAGAGCAAATCACAACAAAACAGGGTAGAAAATTCAGCCTCGGCGAACAGTGATGAACCGTGTAACTCGCGGCGCAGGAATTTCTTCAAAAGTAGCCCTGAAGTTCAGCAGCGCAAAGACGATCACTCGAGCTTATCTGCTCATAAGCTACTGGAGATAATTGACTGAGCTGAAGAATTATGGGAAGCATTTGAGGGAATCCTTACAGCAGGATCACAACATGGAGTTTCAAAGAAGAACCGGGAACAAAGGGAACCTGCATACGATCCCAAAGATCACCATCAGCAGCTCCACACCCGACCTAGTCGTCCTCATCATCATCAAAGTCCTCTTCGTCATCCTCCTCCTCTTCATCCTCCATGTAGGATGTGGGCGTCTCCACCCTGGAGCTGCTGTGGTGAGATCCGTTGGAGCTGGATGCGCCACGGTCACTGGACGCACACAAAAACTTGCTATTACATTGAAATTTCAGCTTCTTTCTCTCACTACTTAATACAATTATCAAATGACAACATTCCAAAGATCGTGTTACCAGTGTTGGGCGTAACACATTACAAGTAACACAAGTTACGTAACAATATCACTTTTTCCAAGTAACTAGTAAAGTAAGGCATTACTGTTTAATTAACAGAAAATATCTGAGTAACTTTTTCAAATAAATAACACCAGTTACTTTTCCCTCATTTATTGATTAAAAGCTCTCCTGTCCTCATGTTGAGAGAAATTATGAGTAAGATGTTCCTTTAGTTCTAGAATAAATGTGCACATGCATTAATTCATCTCACTCACTAAAAGAATAGATAGTGTTCTTCAAGATGAATAAAAAGTCAAATTCAACGCAAACCTGCAATAATTAAATATGTTAAATAATACAAATATCCTTTATGTATTTAATCCCATTTTATTAACCGATGTCTTTGCTGCCGACTTTCGATGATTCAATTCATCCATACTAATAAACAAAAATGGCTCAAGATAATCGAACATTTGTTTTCCTTTATCACTGAAGAGTTGACATTTGTTCTTCTGCGGTCTACTGTATAGATGGCAATTTACTTTTATCTAAGCCTGAGGCTTTTGCTGTGAAAAGGCTTTTACATTTGACAAAAATACAACTTTTTATATTAAAAACAAACAAGCAAGCCCTGCCCAGATTTAAAAAGTAACGCAAAAAGTAACTAAGTAACGTAATTAGTTACTTTTTTTAGGGAGTAACTCAATATTGTAATGCATTACTTTTAAAAGTAACTTTCCCCAACACTGAATGTGATACTCACGTGGCCACATGGGACAGGTCTCCGATCAGCTGGTTTACGGCACCTTGCGCCATTTCTACAATATCAAACAAAAAACAGTTTCACTTGCTCATAAAGCTCAGTCACATATATACTGCTGCTCAAAAGCTTGGGATCAGTAAGACTCTTTTGCTCAACAAGACTATTTATTTGATTAAAACTACAGAAAAAAAAAACAATAATATTGCAAAATGTTATTACAACATAAAATTATGTTTTTTTAAATGAATATACTTTATATAATTTATTCCTGTGATGCAAAGCTGAATTTTCATCAGCTATTACTCCAGTCTTCAGTGTCACATGATCCTTCAGAAATCATTCTAATATCCTGATTTATTATTAGAATTATCAATGTTGGAAACAGTTGTGCCGCTTAATATTTTTTTGGAACCTGCGACTCTTTTTTTCAGGATTCTTTGAAGTAAAAAAAACCAGCATTTATTCAGAATCTTAACATTTTCTAATAATGTAAATCTATGCCATCACATTTTATATATATATATATATATATATATAAAAAATTTAACACATGCTTGGTGAATAAAAGATTTAATTTCTTTCAAAAAAAAAGAAAGAATAAATTACTGAACCTAAAATTACTATTTTAAATAAATGCTGTTCTTTTTACTTTTTATTCATTGAAGAATCCTGAAAAAAAAAAAAAGTTCACAGGTTCCAAGAAAAGTGTTTTCAGCATTGAAAATAATTTTTATAAATTTAGCTTTGCATCACAGAAATGAATTAGATTTTTGTATGTATATTAAAATAGAATGTTTTACATTGTAATATTTCACAATGCATCATTTTTTTTTGTATTTTTGGTCAAATAAACAGCCTTAATGAGCATAAGAAATTTAAAATACATTAAAAACCGTACTGATCCTAAACTTTTGACTGACAGTGTATTTCTAAAGCACACTTCATCCAATACAGATTTATGGAAAGTTCTGAAAAGTTGATGTAATGGAGACACAGACCTGTGACGTACGGCTGCAGGGCTTTGGGAACGAGGGTCTTGACGATCTTCAGCTGCTCCGCGCTGCAGCGGCCCGACTCCAGGCCGAACGCCATGCCCATGCGCTTCAGCACCTCCACGTCGTCGTGGATCTCGAACAAGTTGTCGAAGTTGAAGAGATACTCAAACCTGCGGAGACAGAAGCGCCGCGTCAGAGACCGGAGGAGCGGATGGGAGCGGCAGGACAGGCGGCAGGCGCTCACTTGTCGTTGGAGATGCTGCAGTCGATGACGGTTCTCTTGCTGGTGTTGACGATGATGAAGGGCAGGTGGATGACTGTGTTTGGAGGAGGAGGTCTCTTGTTCTGCTGCTCCGTCTGACGATTGCGCTGCACCAGGTTCTTGAAGGCAATTTGCTGCAAAGCATGAAAAAAAAAAAATTTAAATTCAAGGAGGGAGCATGAGAATAAAATACATTTCCACAGTTACTTATTAATTTATTTGGTGAAAAACCAATGACTTGCCTTTTTTTTGGTACATAAATAAAAGAAAATCATGTGACCCTGAACCATAAAACCAGTCTTAAGTAGCACAGGTATATTTGTAGTAATAGCAAACAATACATTGCATAGGTCAATTATTGCTTTTTCTTTAATGCAGAAAATCATTACTTTGTAAACTTCCTATTGTAAACATATCAAAGCTTAAATTTCCGATTAGTAATATGCATTGCTAAGAACTTCATTTGGACAACTTTAAAGGAGATTCTCAATATTTAGATTTTTTTTTTGTGCTCTCTTAGATTCTAGATTTTCAAATAGTTGTATCTCAGCCAAATATTGTCCCATCCTAACAAACCCATACATCAATGGTTTATTATACGCTTATTTATTCAGCTTACAAAACCCAATTGACCCTTATGACTGGTTTAGTGGTCCAGGGTCACATATGTCTATCTAAAAGTTCATAAAATATACTTTATTAGTCAATTTAAGATAAAAACCATGCCCCAAAACAAAAACAACAACAAAAAATACGCAAAACAATATTTGTAAACATACTTCATAATTTAATGACATATTTGTTATATAAAAGCATGGCTTAAATGTACTTAATGGTTTGTGAATGTGTACAAATAATAACGTTGGTTTTATTTGTATTGTTTTATCAAACTAAATGTTAATTAAGACATCTGTAATGTAAATTTAGGGCTTAAGTGTATTTGATTGTCATGCAAATACTGTGCAAGTAATCAAAAAATTTGTCTTTATAAGAAAAAAAATATTTAGTTTATTTTTTTATACAGTTTTATCAAACTAAACACTTAATTGGTGTCAAAATGTGCTTAATTGTCATGAAAATACTGTGCAACAAGAAAACATGTCTACACACAAATTATATACACACACACTATATACACAAATGAGAATTAAAATAAATAAATGTGTGTATATGTATTTTTTTCTTTTTTGTGTCTATAGTACACATATGCAATTTTATTTTAATTATTTTAGTAAACTAAATGCTGTTATAAGACTTTTGTAATTTAGGGCTTTAATGTGCAATTTTTAACTTTTAAAAATATTGTACAACTAATTGTACAAATTAGTGAAAAATGTCTACATAAAACATTTAATTTTATTTCTATTGTTTTAGCTAAATAAATGGCGTTAAATTAGGCATCTAATAAAAAGCTTATGGTTTAAATGTTAATTAAATTGCTATAAAAACATTGCACAATTAATTGTTACATTAATAAATGTTGATGGATTATATATGTATATGTAGTTCTATTAAATTACATGCTGAAAAACAAAATTTAGTTCTGAGTTTTGTACTTCAACTGAAACATAAAAAACATTGCATGCATCACCCATATCAACGAGATGCTCACTGTGGAGTGTCGTCTCTCTGACAGACAGGAAGTGAGCTTCCATACCGTACCTGCAGTATGAGCTCCTGCAGCTGAGACTGCTTCTGTTTGATTCTCTCCAGTCGTCTCTGCCGCTCGGCCTTCAAGACAGAAACAGGTTCACAATCATCCGTGAACGTAAAACTAGACAGAAAGCCCTTTGCGCTGCTCATGTGACTGACCTCCAGATCCTGACACTCCTGCGCTGAGTTGGTGGGGAACCCGATCCATTTGATCTCCTTCTTGTCTTTGGAGATGATGTTCATGGCCATCAGGACGTTCAGAGCGTCGTAAACCCGTCTCCGGATGTTCTTCTGGTCATACACGTGCTGGAGGAGAAAACACACGAGCAAACGAGTGAGTGACGGTTCTCTGTCCGACAGGAAGTGAGTGTGAGCGTCAGGATTAGAGACCCACCGAATCGTTCGGGGAGATGTTGTTGTCTCCAGAGCTGAACTCGGCCACCAGCTCGTCTGCCACCTCATTGTAGGAAGTCACCACTTTCTTCTGCACTTTCTCACACACCTTCATGGAGAAATGCCGCAAACCCTTCCCGTTCTTATCGCCCTTCCTGCTGCGCCTGCCAGAAAAGCATTTTAGTCATATTACATGACAGGAGGTTATGAATGTTGTGTGAGTATAAGAATATTCATTTTTATGTGTCTATCCGTTTAAATGCTGTTGTCATCATCTCATAGCGTCTGGCTGTAGATGTTTGTGCATAGTAATGGAGCTACTAAAAAGGTATTACAATACCCTGCTTTTAAAAATGGTACGCTTCTGCATTTTACTGGTACTGCTACTTTAACAATGCATTTTGATAAGAAGCGTATTTCATGAGTAAAACTGTTTACTTACAACCCTATTATAATCACGGGAATATCTATATCTATATAAATTTGATTAGCAAAATGCATTACTAAGAACATCGTTTGGAAAACTTTAAAGGTGATTTTCTCAATATTTAGATTTTTTCCAGCCTCAGATTCCAGACTTTCAAATAGTTGTATCTCAGCCAAATATATTCTATCCTAACAAACCATGGAAAGTTTATTTATATTCACCTTTGTGATGTATAAATCTCAATGTAAAAAAATTCACAATTAAAAAATATTTACCAGACAAATTTTTTACCAGAATTTACTAGAAAATTACAAATGCACAACACATCATTTATAAAATAATAAATATAAATTAATTCTTTACAAAATTTAAACTTTATAAATTAATTTGACATGCTTTTGACTATTAAAATGTAATAAAACTCCAGAGAATTAATCAAACGATTCACAGAATTTGAGAAAATAAACCTGAATTTTTGAAAAAAAATAATAAAATGTATTTGATAGAGCCTTAAAAATATCATTTTTGATACACTGCAAAAAATGCTTTTCTTACTTAGATTTAGTCTTGTTTCCAGCCAAAACATCTAAAAATTCTTAAATCAAGAAGAATTTTTTAGACAAGTAAAAATTGTTTTGTTTTCAGCAAAAACAAGTGAGAATTAAGTGAGTTTTTGCTTAGAACAAGCTAAATAATCTGCCAAAGATAAAAAAACAATATTAATTTCAAACAGAAAACAAGATTATTTTTCTGACCCCATTGGCAGATTATTTTGCTCGTTTCAAGCAGAAACACACTTCATTTTGACTTGTTTTTTTCTGAATACAAGACAATTTTTACTCGTTTAGAAAACCCTTCTTGATTTAAGAATTTTAAATATTTTGGCTGGAATCAAAACAAAAAATCTAAGTAAGAAAAGCATTGTCAGTGTGGTAGTGCTCAGTCCTGAGTAGTGGCACTGGCATGTGATTTTTATTTTATTTAAAAAAAAAATTTTTTAATGGGGATTAAATGTTTTTTTTAGTTTTTTTTTTTTTTATAGATAAAATAACTATAACCTCCATTTGCATCATCTATTCAATTACTTTTCCTGTTGTTTCATAATAGTATTAGTTCAGTAGTAGCATGGATATTTCAATCAGGTATCGTATCGAAGTAGAATTTTGGTATGATGACAACACTAGTGCACAGATGATGCTGTGTTCATGTGGGTTAACTAACCCGGTCGACCAGGGCGAGGACTCTTGTGTCTGTGTCTGGGGCGTGTGGAAGTGTGCGGTGGGCGTGCGCGGGCTGGTTAACAGGACACCGGTGGGGACACCGCTCCTCTGAGGAGTGCCGATCACCTGCGGGAACAGAGAGACGCTCACTCCATCATCATCATCATCATCATCTTCATCGAGTCTCAACACAAACAAGCAGTGACTGAACATCAGACTACAGCAGAGTGAACCGTATGCATCTGCAGTGGTCACCGGTCGACCCGCGAGCACCTGAGCACATCTACCTGTGTGTAATAATAGGATGATGAGGAGCGTAATCCTGCTGACTCCAGCGTTCTGTGATCCGCTTACAGACTCTCACGGGTCACCTCACACAATGTTAATGGAGGGCTTATCGCCATGGAGACAGTGGGAGGGGCTGAGAGGGGGTCTGTGTGTGGTCATGTGACTCCCATGTTTGAGAGCAGGATTGAGTAAACATGGAGTATGTTTCATGTCATGAAACGGCAGGATTGTAAGAGTCTTACCACGTGTGGCAGCACATTAGCGCCTGCAGCGGTGAAAGTTTTGGGCAGAATCTGTTTGACCGCAGTCACTGATGCTGGATGAACCGTCAGGAGGGACAGAACACCTGCAGCTGCACACACACACACACACACACACACACACACACACACACACACACACACACACACACACACACACACAATTAATCAACATGTTTTATCACAGCGACCCCTGCAGGTCAGGAAGCCACCTTCACCACATGAGCACAACAAAACCTAAAATTAACATAATTTACCCACCCACATGGTTCTTTCTTTCTTCAGTCGTGAAGAAATTATGTTTTTTTTAGGAAAATGTTTCAGGAGTGTTCTCCATATAGTGGACTTCTATGGTGTCCGTGAGTTTGAACTTCCAAAATGCAGTTTAAATGCAGCTTCAAGAAGAAGGCAGAAGAGTCTCATCTAGTGAAACAATTGGTTATTTTCTTAAAAAAAAAAAAAAATTATATACTTTTTAACCTCAAATGCTGGTCTTGTTTAGCTCTGCAATGCGCATGCATACTCTGTGTACTCCAGTTCAAGACAGTTAGGGTATGTCAAAAAACTCCCATCTCATTTTCTCCTCCAACTTCAAAATCATCCTACATCACTGTTTTACCTTTTTTGTAAAGAGCGTTTGATCATCTTTGCATGTTCACTTTCTATACACTGGGTTGGTACTTCTGCGGCAATGTAGGACAATTTTGAAGTTGGAGGAGAAAAAGAGATTGGAGTTTTTCAACATACCCTAACTGTCTTGAACTGGAGTACGCATGCACATGACAGAGCTAGACAAGAGCATTTAAGGTTTAAAAAGTGTATAAATTGTACTTTTTTTTTTAGTTTCACTAGAAAAGACCCTTCTTCCACGGCTAGGATTGTTTAGAGCCCTTTGAAGCTGCATTTTGGAAGTTCAAACTCAGGGACACCTTAGAAGTCCACTATATGGAGAACATTGCTGGAATGTTTTCCTCAAAAAGCTACATTTCTTCCTGACTGAAGAAAGAAAGACATGAACATCTTGGATGACAAGAGGGTGAGTAAATTATCTGTACATTTTTGTTCTGGAAGTGAACTAATGCTTTAACTCATTCTCAGCTGATTACAACAAACAGACGCTGCATTTATTTGATCAAAAATACAGTAGAATTGTGAAATATTATTGCAATTTAAAACAGCTGTTTTCTATGTGAATATCTGTTAAAATGTAATTCATTTCAGTGATCAAATCTGAATTTTCAGCATCATGACTCGTCTTCAGTGTCACATTATCTCTCAGAAATCATTCTAAAATACTGCTTTGCTGCTCAAGAAACATTTCTGATTATTACCAATGTTGAAAACAGTTGTGCTGCACAATATTTTTGGGAAAACAGTGATGCGTTTTATTTTTGAGGATTCACAGATGAACAGAAAGTTCAAAAGAACAACATTTATTTAGTAAAATTATAAATGCCCCTGCTGAATGAAAGTACTGTGGTGTAGGGCTGCACGATATTGGGAGGCGCGTTTAGTCAATGAAGCCGGTACTTTGATTAGTAGTAAATCTCCATCATGTGCAATTTACATCTCTGTGTATTAATCGCTCCAGCTGAACGCACATGATGGAGATTTACTACTAGTCAAAGTACAGGCTTCATTGACTAAACGCGCCTCCCAATATCGTGCGATTGATCGTGCAGCCCTACTGTGGTGAACTTGTTACATGAAGTATTAGATACAACTAAGAGTCGTAAAGTTCAAAGGAATAATGTTTTATGTAATGATTAAGACCACAAAACCTCCTGGTTATATTTTGCACAGTAATCACTGTAATTCTTATCACTGAACAGACTGATGTGTAGAATGTACTCACGTTTCCCTGGACTCAGACTCTGGTTGACAAACAGCTTTATCTCTCCATTGGTTTCTTTGCGTCCAGCCTGAAGATCACAGAGAGATTATAATGATCAAACCCAAAACCAGTCGTTAGTAGCACAAGTATATTTGCAGCAATAGCCAAAATGATCGATTTTTCTTTTATGCCAAAAATCATTAGGATATTAAGATCATGTTGCATGAAGATATTTAGTATTTAACTACCGTAAATATATCAAAACTTAATTTTTGATTAGTAATATGCATTGCTAAGAACTTAATCTGGACTACTTTAGAGGTGATTTTCTCAATGTTTAGATTTTTTGCAACCATAGAAACCATCTAAACAAGCTCTTCAGCTGAAACCTCAACCAGACCTATTGAGAAATTGAATGTGCAAGTTTTGCAACTTTTGATAACGACAGAGATGTGTGTGAAACAGACACACACAGCATCAGTTTCAGTTCAACATGAACATCACAGATCGTCACGGCTCACATCAGGAATAACTATATCATCATACTGTTTCTGTTTCTGTTAGATTTCATCCACACTGTCATGTGAGTTTTTCATCTTCCTCCTTGAATGGTCAATTCAGATTAAAACTGCTAAATGTAAATCAGACATGTACAACTAAAGTCTACAATAAACCAGTTATTTTAGTATTTTGACTAGGTATCTATATGCATGTATTTTTCATTTTAATCTTTGTATGTTTTAGTAATAAAAATGTCTATATAGTTTTACACATTTTTATTTTAGTTAAATTTAACAAAATTGTTGTCCAGGCAACTACCTAAAATAAAACGTTTTTATATTTTATTCCAAGTAACAAAAGTGTTTTAATAGCTTTCAGTTGTAGGTTTGAGTGTGTGATCTTGTAATGTGTGTGACTCTCACATCTTTAGCCATGATGTCTGTGCGGTGACCGGAGCGTGTGGTCAGTCTTTGGTCTGTGACTGCACTTCAGCTGAAAACACAGATATGAAACATGAAATAATCTGCACGACAAACTTAAAAAAACAACAACATGACATCAAAACAGACTCTATTACAACTCTAATGTTGAAGGATTACTCCACTTCCAGAATAAAAATTAATGTCCTGATCATTTATTCACCTCCATGTCACCCAAGAAAATAATGTCTTTCTTTCTTCAGTCGCAAAGATATTACGTTTTTTGAAGAAAACAGCAGTATTTTACTCCATATAGTGGACTTCAATGGTGCTCAATGGATTGAAGGTTAAAAATGCAGTTTCAATGCAGCTTCAAAGGGCTCTAAACGATCACAGCCAAGGAAAGAAGGATCTTATCTAGCAAAGTGATGGGTTATTTTCTTTAAAAAATTACTATTTTTATACATTTTAACCTTAAATTCTCATCTTGTCTAGCTCAGCAAGACGAGCGTTTGAGATTAAAAAGTATATAAACTGTAAATGCTTTTAGAAAATAACCGATTGTTCCTCTAGATAAGACCCTTCTTCCTCGGCTGGGATCGTTTGGAGTCTTTTGAAGCTGCATTTAAGCTGCATTTTGGAAGTTCAAACTCAGGGCACCATAGAAGTCCACTATATGGAGAGAAATCCTGAAATGTTTTCCTCAAAAAACACCATTTCTTTACGACTGAAGAAAGAAAGACATGAACATCTTGGATGACAAGGGGTTGAGTACATTATCTGTAAATTTTTGTTCTGAAAGTGAACTACTCCTGTAAGGCACAATATTTTGAAAGAAAAACATTGTTTTCGTTAGACTGCAATAAATCATTCCACTTTCCTTCCAGCCCTCCTTATATTTACCAAACATATTCAGACAGAGACGAACTGCAATACAATGCTTTTAATTTTTAGTATCCAATTAATTAACAATCAACAAAAGGAACATTATTTTCTCCCTTTACTCGCATTTGAGCAGTAAAATTGCTTGTGATTTAATAAGCAGCTCTTTGCACCAGCCAAACCCTGAAAACACTGACGAATTCGCGTTTAAACAAAGGAGAGATGCTAATATCACCAGCAGCTGATGATGATACACTGACAACCGTACAAACACATTACTAATGACTGAAGTGATGAGAGATGACTGTGACCTACATTTGCTCAAAACACAAATCACTCAAACTCACCTTCAGTCAGATATGAAGTTAAATAATGCATGTTTAATAACCTCAAGCCCAGATTTATGAGATTAAAATGAATTATCAGTGAATAACGCCTCTATTATAAACATAAACAAACACTAGTCGCACTTTTCTGACTCGTGTTTGTGTTCAAATAAACGGATGAAGCTTCCGTTCGTTCGTCCGCGCGAATCGCCCTCGCGTCGCGAGCCTCGCGCTGTAGACGCGTCGTTCGTTCCTCGTTAGATGTCTATATCGCGTTAGCTCGACGCGGCTAAAGTTACAGCTAAGCTAACCGAACCTAGCGAGCTAACGCTTCCACTTACGTTACACTCACATACGAAACACAAACTACGTAACACACGCTGATCGTCGCCGTTTCTCTTACCGTAACCAGCCCGCTCACAGCCGCCTCATATCCCGCGCCGATATTTACAGTTAGCGGGATAAAATCTGTATTTATCGCGCCAGAATCGGAGCGTCTGCAGGAGCGGCTTCAGCTGCTACACACAGCAGTCAAACTAAGCTTGGCGGTGTCCTGTGAGGACGCGATCTGATTGGATACGCGCGGGGTGACGTCAGCGCGCATTCACGACTGGACGTAACGCATCGACATCCTCTGGACTGAACTGCCGCTGGGGAATCCCGAGTCTTCTCAGCGAGTCGGTTCGCAAATGAATCACTGAATCACTTGAGTCTTCACACCCAAAACACCGTAGTTGCTGATTATTACCTTGGCTTGAGAAAGAAAACCTACTGATCTGCTATTTAAGCTTCTTCTTCTCATTAATTGTTCTTATGAGACTACAATTTCTCCTCCTAGAGCTTTCAAACTAGAACCACTAAACTCAGCCCAACTCTTCAGACCAATTTGAGCATATAGTATTAGTTTTTACAAAACTGAAGAATAAAAATCAAAGAAATCACATAGACTCAATCAAGACTCAATCAAACTTAAGACTTTTTATTGTTTCTTTTTTTTTTTGTACGAAATTAATACTTTTATTCACCAATGATGTATTAAGTTAATAATTAAAAGTTTATTACAAGATAATAAATAATTTACATTGTTGTAAAATATTTATATTTTGAATAAACACTGTACTTTTTAAACTTGTTATTCATGAAAGAATCCTGAAAAAAAAAAAAACACAGGTTCCAAAAAATATTTGTCAGCACAACTGTTGATATTATCCAACATTGATCATTCTAATAATAAATCAGCATATTAGAATGATTTCTGAAGGATCATGTGACACTTAAGATTGGAGTAACAGCTGATGAAAATTCAGCTTTTCATCACAGGAATAAATTCTATTTTAAAGTATGTTAAAATAAAAAACATTATTTTATATTGTAAAAACATTTTGCAATATTACTGTTTTTTCTCTGTATTTTTTAATCAAATAAATGCAGCCTTGATGAGCAGAAGAGACTTCTTTAAAGACAAATTACAAGTCTTACTGACCCCAAACTTTTGAACGGTAGTGTATATTTATAGTCAATTATTCATACCCCTAGCAAATTCTGACTTCAAGTTACTTTTATTCAACCAGCAATTTTTTTAATTATTAGAAATGACACAGATGTCTCCCATAAGATAATAAGACGATGTACAAGAGGCATCATTGTGGAAAAAATTATTACTCATCTTTTATTTACATTTGAACAAAAAGTGGCATGTCCAAAATTATTCACACCCTTCTCAATAATCAATAGAAAAGCCTTTATTGGCTATTACAGCAATCAAACGCTTTCTATAACTGCTGAGCAGCATTTTGCATGTCTCCACTGGTAAAAAAAAAAAAAAAATTCCACAATGATGCCTCTTGTACATCGTCTTTTTATCTTTTGGGAGAAGCCTGTGTCATTTCCAATAAAAAAAAACTTGCTGGATGAATAAAAGTAACTTTAAGTCAGAATTTGCCAGGGGTATGAATAATTTTGGGCTTGACTGTATATATACCTACAGTAGCATGTTTACATTATCTGCTCCTTTACTTTTATGTAAGATTGTTTTAGTAGCCTATGTCTTTGAAACATTATTGTTTGATCATGTCATAGTGTGTCTGGTGGTTTTAACACTGCATATAATCACAAGATGTTCATATCATCTAACAAATAAAGAAACCCCAATGACTGAAGAGATGTTTTTAATAGTACGATTTGATCCTGATTGAGAATCAACAGTCCAGAAAGAATTCAGAATACTCCAGTTATAGTTTGTCTATGATTAATTGAATTATCTTCCTACTAAAGAACTGCCACCTTGTGCTTAGAGTTCAACTTCTGCATGAATCATGAGTGAATCCGGTCAAGCTTTAGCTCTTCTGTGAATCTTCTTCAGTAAACTCACATATCTATCAACACGTACCGACATCTGTAGTGCGAAAGCCGCTTTACTTCATAACAAGTGCATTATTTGGCTCGTCTGCTGACATCAGATCATTTCAAGGCACATATTACAGAAATAAATAAGGTTTGGTTAAATAGAAGACATGATGACACGTTATAAAAGGCAGAGTCTTCCTTTTGCAAGCTGTGCCCTTTACGTTCATGACTGCGAAAATATTTCATATATTAAAGCCCCACCCTTCTGTTGGCATCAATATGATGCATTAATGCGTAACGCAGCTCATCCGTGTGCGCCGCAGCTCATGTGAGCGGTTTCCTCTCGGTCCGCGGGATGCATTTGAGTGTAGCGGCTCTCCATAAGACCGGAGCCAGGAGGAGACTTAAAGTGGTGACGCTGAGAACCAGCAGATACACCTGTGAGGAACAACAGAGGAGCATGAGGAGCTCATGGAAATATAGCCAGGGTTATTACAGATACTTAAAACTAAAACAATGAAAAAAAAACTTACAAATAAATAAATGTTAACTGTAAAAAATAACACAAAAAATTAATTTATTAATAAAAACGAAATAAAAAAAAAAGGCAAAAAATTAAAACAGAAAACTTCCAAATATTAAAACTATAATAATAACAACTCAATGACACAGACATTTTATTACACTATTTATATACTACTATAGTTTTGTTAATATTTTGAATTAGCTTTAATTTTAAATTTTGTAGCGTCAGTAATTTTATTATGTACTTTTGTGATTTTTAGTCGTTTTTGTAATTTTTCTATTTAGCTTCAATTGATTTATATTTCAGTTTTAGTTTCAGCTCTTCAACTTAAAGGATTACTCCACTTCCAAAATAAATATTTCCTGATAATTTACTCACCCCCATGTCAACCAAGATCTACATGTCTTTCTTTCTTCAGTCGCAATGAAATTACGTTTTTTTGAGGAAAACATTCCAGGATTTTTCTCTACATAGTGGACTTCAATGGTGCTCAAGGGATTGAAAGTTAAAAATGCAGTTTAAATGCAGCTTCAAAGGGCTCTAAATAATCCCAGCCGAGAAATAAGAGTCTTATCTAGCGAAACGATCGGTCATTTTCTTAAATTAATTAATATTTTTACACTTTCTAATCTCGTCTAGTTTTGGAGTGCACAAAGTATGCATTGCATAGCTAGACAAGACGAGCATTTGAGGTTAAAAAGTATATAAATTGTGCTTTTTTTTTAAGAAAATGAAAAATCGTTTGGCTAGATAAGACCCTTCTTCCTCGGCTGGGATCGTTTAGAGTTCTTTGAAGCTGCATTTAAACTGCATTTTGGAAATTGAAACTCAGGGCACCATAGAAGTCCACTATATGGAGAGAAACTATTTCTTTACGACTGAAGAAAGAAAGACAAGGGGAGTGAGTAAATTATCTGTACATTTTTGCTCTGGAAGTGAACTAATCCTTTAAAATAACAAAAAATTAAATAAAATTAATAAACAACAAAAACTAATAAAAATATATAAAAAAAGATTAAAAATATTTTAATTTTAGTTTAAGTTTTAGTAATTCTGTAATATTTCTATTTACACTTAATTGATTTATATTTCAGTTTTAGTTTTAGAAAAAGGTCAAACATTAATATTTTATTTCAATTAACGAAAATGTTTTTTAATACTTTTAATCAACCATAATAATCAACACATTCATACACATGTCTGAAAGCACATAGTGCACTAGAAAGAGATGACTATACAGACTGGAGAAAACATTCAGGGAGCAAAGAGAGAGAATTCGTCGTCAGATGAATGCAGTGAGATCACTAACCTCTCGAGAGATGATGCCGGTCCGGCGAGCACGACTGCCCAGGACGAAGGAGAACTCGCTGACCTGCGCCAGTCCGGCAGACACCAGCCAGCGGATGTGACGCGATCCCGGAGGAAGAATGGCAGAGAGAACCACCACCGCCATTATGAACTGACAACAAAACATCACAGTGAGATTCTCACATCAGAGGAAAGAAATGAGCTTGATATGAACACAATTACCTTCATAATGACCAGCGAGAAGGTCAAGATCAGCAGGATGGTCAGCTCATACAGGACGAAGGTCGGGAACACGTGCAGTCCTGTGGAAAACAACAGTCATTAGATATACCTCTGAAGTAGCACAGGTATATTTGTAGCAATAGATAAAAATACATTGTATGGGTCAAAATTATACATTTTTCTTTTATGCCAAAAATCATCAGGATATTAAATAAAGCTCATGTTCCATGAAAACATTTTGTAAATTTCCTACTGTAAACGTATCAAAATTTTATTTCTGATTAGTAATATGCATTGCAAAAAATGCTTTTCTTACTTAGGGTTAGGCTCAATATTTGTCTGAGATACAACTATTTGAAAATCTGGAATCTGAGAGTGCCAAAAAATCTAAATATTGAGAAAAGCACCTTTAAAGTTGTCCAAATGCACTGCAAAGAATGCATTTCTGACTTAGATTTTTTGTCTTGTTTCCTGACAAAATATCCACAAATACTTAAATCAAGAAGGATTTGTTTTTGCGAGTGAGTTTTTGCTTAGAACAAGCAAAAACACACTTAATTTAGATTTTTTTTCTGAAAAAAAAAAAAAAAAAAAAAAGACAATAATTTTTACTCGTCTAGAATATTTTTATATTTTGGCTGAAAACAAAATCTTTAAAAAAATCTAAGAAATGATTTTTTTTGCGGTGCATTTAGACAACTTTAAAGGTGATTTTCTCAATATTTAGATTTTTTGCACTCTCAGATTCCAGATTTTCGAAAAGTTGTATCTCAACAAATATTGTCCTATCCTAACAAACCATACATCAATGGAAAGCTTATTTATTCAGCTTTCTCAAATCTCAATTTCAAGAAACTGACCCTTTTATGACTGGTTTTGTGGTGCACACTGCAAAAAAAGCTTTTCTTACTATGATTTTTGCAGCCTTTATTGCAGCCAAAATATCTAAGAATTCTTAATTCAAGCAGGATTTTCTAGACAAGTAAAAATTATTTTCTTGTTTTCAGAAAAAAAATTTGTGAGTTTTTGCTTAGAACAAGCCAAATAATCTGCCAATGGGGTAAGAAAAAAAATCTTATTTCAAACAGAAAACAAGATTCTTCTTTTTACCCCATTGGCAGATTATTTAGTTTGTTTCGAGCAAAAATGCACTTAATTTTGACTTGTTTTGTCAGATTTTTTTCATTTAAGAATTTTCAGATATTTTGGCTGAAAACAAGACAAAAAATGTAAGTAAGAAAAGCATTTTTTGCAGTGCAGAGTCACATACATGTTTTCAGCTCCACTTACCAATCGATGCAAAGAAGATGATGGCCAGGAAGTCTCTGATTGGTTCAGCGCAGCTCATGACCTCAGTGGTGACCATGTGACCTTGTGAGGAGAGCAGCGCTCCTGCCAGGAAGCAGCCCAACTCCATCGACACATCCATGAATTCTGTCACCTGAAACATCAGCGTTTCAACATCAAACCTGAGGAAAGACGACACTCCAGCTCATTCTCAGCACAAGTGAGCGACTTACCGTCAGCATCAGGAAGACAAAGGCACTGGTGCCCAGCACTAGTATTTCCTTGTTCCCTCTGCTCTCCGCATGCAGCTTCCTGTAGAACGGACCGACCAGATGAGAGCGCAGCAGCCAACACATCAGCAGCACGGCCGCCAGAGACACCAGAACACGAGCCACCAGAACCAGCACATGCAGCGCCCCCATCAGCACACTGACCAGAAACACAGGTTAATGTTCATGTCCCAAAGAAAATGAAGCTCATTTTTTGCATTTGACATCTTTACAAGCTTCATTTTATTTTTGCAAATATTTTATTTAGTAAATATACACTGCTGCTCAAAAGTTTGGGATCAGTAAGATTTTTGATGGTTTTTAAAAACAACTTTTCTGCTCGCCAAGGCTGCGTTTATTTGATCAAAAATACAGAAAAAACTAGTAATATTGTGAAATATTATTTAAATTTAAAATAACCATTTTCTATGTGAATGCATTTTAAAATGTAATTTATTCCTGTGATACAAAGCTGAATTTTCAGCATCATTACTCCAGTCTTCAGTGTCACATGATCCTTCAGAAATCATTCTAATATACTGATTTATTATTAATGTTGGAAACAGTTGTGCTGCTTAATATTTTTTTGGAACCTCTGATACTTTTTTCAGGATTCTTTGATCAATAAATGTTTAAAAAAAAACTGCATTTATTTAAAAAAGAGAAAGGATTTCTAACAATATACACTGCTTTTCAAAAGTTTGGGATCAGTAAAATTATTTTTCTTTCTATTTTCTATTATTTAAATTAATAAAAAGTGATAGATTTACATTGTTAGAAAATATTTTGAATAAATGTTGTTCTTTTTAACTTGTTCTTAATCAAAGAAACCTGAAAAAACAATCACAGGTTCCAAAAAATATTTGGCAGCACAACTGTTTCCAACATTGATAATTCTAATAATAAATCAGCATATTAGAATGTTTTCTGAAGGCTGGAGTAACATCTGATGAAAATTCGCAACATCACAATAATTAATTTTTATTTTAAATCATATTAAAATAAAAACTATTATTGTATATTATAATAAAAAATTGCAGTATTATTGTTTTTTTTTCTGTATTTTTAATTAAATAAATGCAGCCTTATACAAAATACACTTTTTTTTTAAAAACAATACAAGTCTTACTGATCCCAAACTTTTGAGCGGGAAAAGGCAAAAGTTTGTTTTTTAATGTTTGTTAAAGAAGTCTATTTGATCAAAAATACAGTAGAAATTGTGAAATATTATTACAATGTAAAATATCTGTTTTCTATGTGAATATCTGTTAAACTGTAATTTATGTCTGTGATGCACAGCTGAATTTTCAGTTTCATTACTGCAGTCTTCAGCGTCACATGATCCTTCAGAAGTCATTCTAATATGTGACCCTGGAGCACAAAACCAGTCTTAAGTCGCTGGGGTATATTTGTAGCAATAGCCAAAAATACATTGCATGGGTCAAAATTTTTGATTTTTCTTTTATGCCAAAAATCATTAAGAAATTAAGTAAAGTTCATGTTCCATTAAGATTTTTTGTAAAATTCCTACTGTAAACATATCAAAATGTAATTTTTGATTTGTAATATGCATTGTTAAGAACCTAATTTGGACAACTTTAAAGGTGATTTTCTCAGTCTTTTTGATTTTTTTGCATCCTCAGATTTCTGATTTCAAATAGATGTATCTCAGCCAAATATTGTCCTATCCTAACAAACCATACATCAATAGAAAGCTTATTTATTGAGCTTTCATATGATGTATAAATCTCAGTTTTGTCAAATTTAACCTTATGACTGGTTTTGTGGTCCAGGGTCACATATACTGATTTACTGCATTTTTTTGTAGGATTCACAGATGAATAGAAAGTCCAAAAGAACAGCATGTATTTAAAAAATAAATCTTTTGTAACATTATAAATGTCTTTACTGTCACTTTTGATTGATTTAATGCATCCTTAATGAATGTGTCCCTGCAAGTGCTGCTCCACCTGTCTACGTCTCCATTTCCTCCCTGAATGAACGTGGGCATCACCGCGATGAAGAGGCCGAGCTGCACGTCCTGCATGACCAGCATGCCCAGCAGAACACTGCTGTAGTCCAGCTCACCTGCTTGAACACACACACACACACACACACACACACACACACAGACACAGACACAGACACAGACACACACACAGACACACACACAGACACACACACAGACACACACACACACACACACACACACACACACACAGACACAGACACAGACACAGACACAGACACAGACACAGACACACAGACACAGACACACAGACACACAGACACACAGACACACACACACACACACACACACACACACACACACACACAGACACAGACACAGACACAGACACAGACACACACACACACACACACAGACACACAGACACACAGACACACAGACACACACACACACACACACACACACACACACACACACACACACACAGACACACAGACACACAGACACACACACACACACACACACACACACACACACACGTTCATAAACACAGATCAGACAGGTGCACTGATCTCCAGCTGAAGGTCTCTATCCTGATCTCACCATCCTTCGATTCTCCTCTGGATCCTCCGGCCAGGAAGCGAGACACCAGCGGAGTGCTGGAGAGAGACAGACAGCTGCAGACGAAGACGGTCTGTGTGGGGTGAAGGCCGAGCAGCTGACCCCAGACCAGTCCAGCGGCCACCATCAGCAGAGTCAGATACCCAGAGCCCTGCAGCGAGATCTTCCACACCTGAACAACAACCATCACATCACATCCATCTGCTGTCCTCGGGACAATGTTACGACTGGGTAAATCATTTAGAGATGCAAGGAAAGTCAAAAGTAGAACTTGGAAATCACTACTTTACTTTCTGATCATAATGAGTGCGTTATAATTATGTACATTGTTCGCTGGTTGCACACACGGCAAAAAATGCTTTTCTTATTTAGGTTTGTTGTCTTGTTTCAAGCCAAAATATCTAAAAATTATGAATTCTAAAAAGTAAAAAAGATTTTCTTGTGTTCAGGAAAAACTAGTCAAAATTACGTGAGCTTTTGGTTAGAACAAGCTAAATAATCTGCCAATGGGGTAAGCAAAAAAAAATCATATTTCAAACTGAAAAAAAGATTATTTTGATTGTTTCAAGCAAAAACAGTTAATTTCAACTTGTTTTTTTCTGAAAACAAAGTAAGTTTTTACTTGTTTAGAAAATCCTTCTTGATGTAAGAATGTTTAGATATTTTGGCTGGAAATAAGACAAAAATCTGAGTAAGAAGTAAGTAAGAAAATCATTTTTTGCAGTGTAAGAGGCGTAGACTAGTCTTACAAGTTAGGCTGTGTTCACACTTGTATTTCAGTTTGTTTGGTTAATTTGGCCAAAAAGGTAGAATGACACATCTGGTCACATCTTGCGTGTATATGATTTTATTTTCACCACCTGTGAACTCACAAAGAGCTCATAAAAGGCCCTTTACCTCCTCGTTGCTCCACGTTTGCCCTCTGCTCATTTTGTTTTGGATACACCGCTTGTTCCCTTGATGAAATCATATCACATAGCTTACATCTTGTCATTACTTCCTGATTTTGGTTCATTTAGAAGTATTTGGTCCGTGTTGCGTACATATTTCATTCGAACTGCACCAGAGTGTTCACACTTACTGAAATGAAGAGCAGTCGCTCCACCGGTTTGTTTTAATCGAGCCAAACCTGACAAGTGTGAACACACCCTTAGTCAGCTTTGTAGGACTAAAGACAGGTCTAACTTGAATCTAAATGTAAATGTATTTGGATGTATTTAAAGGATTACTTCACTTCCAGAAGAAATCCTGGAATGTTTCCCTCAAAAAAAACTTTCTTTGCGACTGAAGAAAGAAAGACATCTTGGATGACATGGGGGTGAGTAAATGATCATTATGCAACTGACCCCAAGTCTTTCTGTCTAACTAACTATCTATCCATTTATCCATCTGTCTGTCTGTACATGAGAAGTGAAGTGAGACACAGTAACTAGTGGTTGGTTTGTAATTTGTTGCATAATGAACAGGAAACCAAACGCTGAGTAACTGTGTTTCCAGCAGCACACAGATGAGAAATACGTCTGATTCGGTTTTTGCTGTATTTCTGCGGCACTAGAGGACGAATCTCCTGAACAACTGGAGGTTTGGCTCTTTTTGCAGTGACTTTTCACACATCTCCACCCAATTAAATGATTCCACATGCTTTTCTTAAAGAGACAGTTCATCCAAAAAAAAAACAAAAAAACAATCCTGTCATTGTTTACTCAACCTCAAGTTTTTTCCAAGATGTTAAACTCCAAAGATGATATTTTGAAGATTGCTGACGGTAGCATGGAAAACAAAAATACTACAGACGTCAGTGGCTTCATCTTTAAAACGACATCTTCTTTCCTCGTAAGGTTTGGAACTAAACAAGTTTCACTAAATAAGCTCTTTTCTCAAGCCTGTTGATTTTGTCTTTTGTCCTTTTCGTGTTGCACCTGTTCTTACCTTGTGGAGGCGTTCAGGTGAAAACTCCAGACCAACCACAAAAAGAGTGAAGAACACACCCAGCTCTCCTAACGTCTCCACCTGAACCATAGACTGCAGGAGGAACAGGAAACAGCATCACATACGTGTCCAGTGAGATCTGCATGTGCACTGCACCTCAAAAGTTTGGGATTTTTAATGTATTTTAAAGTTTTTAATGCTCATCAAGGCTGCGTTTATTTGATCAAAAATACAGAAAAAAACTTTTAATATTGCAAAATGTTTTTACAATTTAAAATAACGGTTTTAATTTTAAAATATTTTAAAATATAATTTATTTCTGTGATGCAAAGCTGAATTTTCATCAGCTGTTACTCCAGTCTTTAGTGCCACATGATTCTTCAGAAATCCTTCTAATATGCTGATTTATTATTAGAATGATCAATGTCGGAAACAGTTGTGCTGACAAATATTTTTTGGAACCTGTGATTTGATGCAAATCTAACAATGCACTGCAAAAAATGCTTTTTTTTACTTTTTTGTCTCGTTTCCAGCCAAAATATTAAAAGCATTTTAAATCAGAAAGATTTTTGAGATAAGTAAAAATTATTTTCCTGTTTTCAGAAAAAAACAAGTCAAAGTGATGTGAGATTTTGCTTAGAACAAGCTAAATAATCTGCCAATGGGGTAAGCAATAAAATCTTATTTCAAACAACAAGATTATTTTTCTTACCCCATTGGCAGATTATTTAGCTTGTTTCAAGCAAAAACTCACTTAATTTTGACTTGCTTTTTCTGAAAACAAGACAATATTTTTAACTTGTCTAGAAAATCCTTCTTGATTTAAGAATTTTTAGATTTTGGCTGGAAACAAGTTAAAAAAATCTAGTAGAAAAGCATTTTTTTGCAGTGTGAAAATCTATGCTATAACTCTTTATTAATTTAACACATCCTTGGTGAAAAGAAGTATTAATTTCTTTCAAAAAAAAGCAAGAATAGAAATTTACTGACCCCTTACTTTTGAACAGTAGTGTATTTTATTAGAAAACCTTTCTATTTTAAATACATGCTGTTCTTTGTAACCTTTTATCGATCAAAGAATCCTGAAAAAAGTATCAGAGGTTGCAAAAAAAATATAAAGCAGCACAAATAATAAATGTTAATAAATCGGTATGTTAGAATGATTTCTGAAGGATCATGTGACGCTGAAGACTGCAATAATGATTCTGAAAATTACAGATATAAATTACATTTTTATGTATATTAATATAGAAAAACATTGTTTGCATCATAATAATATTAATATTTTTTCTGTATTTTTGATCAGCCGTGATGAGCATAAGAAACTTAAAAAAAAACATCAAAAAATCGTACTGATCCTGAACTTTTAAACAGCAGTGTATCTGAACAGGTTTATGCCTCACTTTAATGCTGTTGAGTCCGGATGGGCCGAGCAGAACCCCACAGATGATGTAACCGAACATGGGCGGCAGTCCCATCAGCGTACAGAGCCAGCCGCACGGCAGAGACAACATGACCACGCACACCAGATCCTGCGGCCAAACACAGTGAAATCACATTCGATTATATCTACATTAATGTCACATGAGACTGTCTTCTAAACAAACTGGAAATGAAGGTTTTTGTTGATCGTTTCTCATCCGAGTGAAAGTGCTGAGCCTGCGTTTGGCTCACACTCAGTGAGAGGTCAGAGGTCAGAGGTCAGGTGCTGACCTTGATGAAGTGGTGGTCGGCGCGGGGGATGGTGGAGTCGCGTGGTTTGGTCAGCACATATTGGTTATTCTGAGAGTCGATCAGCATGCTGAGCCCCAGATTGCCTTTGGCCACCTGCCTCGACGCGTTCTTCCTCTTGCCGTCCTCCTCATCCTCCTCCACCCTCAGGACGGCCTCCACGTTCACACCCTTCATCTGGACACACAGAGATGAACGTCAACTAATACTCATTCTTTCACAATTTAAGCTAGGTAGGTTATGCTACACCAAAAAAGAGATAAAATATAAAGTAAAAAGTGTTAAAATTTATATTTTTAATGACAATAAAGACGGGGCTAATAGCTGCTTTGCATCACCAGAAAAATAATATTTTTTATGATAAAAAAAATAGTTTAAACCTCTAACACTAGCATTCTCTATTCTTTTTTCTATTTGATCTACTTGATTTCTTTTTATTTATAAAAAAGGAACCTTTAAAACTAGTGTTTTCTATTCTTTTTCTATTTGATCTACTTGTTTTCTTTCATATTTATTTTAAAAAATGACCCTCTAAATGACTCTTCTCTTTCGATTCTATCTACTTTTTCTTTTTATTTATTAAAATAAATTGACTAACACTTGTGTTCTCTATTTGATCTACTCGTTTTCTTTTTATTAAAAAATAAAAAAAATAAAAAATAGACCCTCTAACACTACTGTTTTCTATTCTTTTTCTATCTATCTACTTCTTTTCTTTTTATTTATAAAAAAATAAAAAATTGACCCTCTAAAACTAGTTCTCTATTGTTTTTCTATTCTATCTACTTGTTTACATTTTATTTATTTAAAACAATTATGAAAAACTGACCCTCTAAAATTAGCATTCTCTATTCTATTTATATTGATCTACTCTTTTTATTTATTAAAACAATAATAAAAAAATGGACTCTCTAACACTAGTGTTTTCTATTCTCTTTCTATTTGATCTACTTGTTTTCTTTTTATTTATTTAAAAAATGGACTCTCTAACACTAGTGTTCTCTATTACTTTTCTGTTTGATCTACTCGTTTTCCTTTTATTAATTAAAAAACAAATACATTAAAATTGACTCAAACGCATTTTTTCTATTCTAGCTACCTGATTTCTTTTTATTTATTATTTAAAAATTATTATTAAAATACAATATTAAGCGTCTGCTAAATAAGTAAATGTAATACATTCTATAATTTATTCTTATAGAAAATAGTTATTTTAATTTGTTAAACTGAGCAAAGAGACTTTTGCAAACATTAATTAGTCTTTCAAAAATCTTAATTATTCCAAACATGAACTGTAAAACGTATTTAGGATTACGAGAGCAACCGCACACACGCACACACACATTACGTGTTTCTTCATAATGTTTAGGTGATTACATATGTTCTGTTCAGTCGATGTCAAGCATTTCACAGATAGTTCATATTTTACTCTGTACGTACGTGAAGGTCTGTATTTCAGGTTCAGAGACATTCTTCTTCACCGCGCCGTATTTCATCTTTGACAGCTGTGTTTTGAAGCCCGCACCTGTTTGTTATTGTCAAAGGCGTGTTCCTCGATGTCCTCCTCCAGACGATCAGCGGCCTTCCTCACGTCCTCCAGGATCTCGTCCAGCATGGACAGGGTTTTGTTGCCGTCCTGCGCCACTTTCAGCGCCTCCTGCTGGTGTTTCTCCGCCGCCACCAGCTCCATGTACTCCTGCTCCTCCTGCAGACACACATTCACTCACTTTAGAAGATTAAGCTCGTTGATGATGCAAACTATATAAATGCAAGCAGAGGAGCCCAGAATATAAGAAACATTTAAAAGCTTAAAGGATTAGTTCACTTCCAGAACAAAAATTAACAGAAAATTTACTCAGCCCTTGTCAAACAAGATGTTAACGGCTTTCTTTCTTCAGCTGTACAGAAATTATGCTTTTTTAGGAAAACATTTGAGGAATATTCTCCATATAGTTGACTTCTATGGTGCCCACGAGTTTGTACTTCCAAAATGCAGTTTAAATGCAGCTTCAAAGGGCTCATTTTCTCCTGCTAAGTGTTTACGCTTTGCTTAGAAATGCACCGAAATGAAAATTCTTGGCCGAAGCCGAACAAAATTACACACTGGGCTGAAGGCAGATGTATTTTGCCAATTTTTTTTTTTTTTGCATAAATTAATCAGCCAATATTTGCTTTTTGCCAACAAACCACAATTTAACTTCAAATTAATAAGTTATGAGTAAGTAAAATAATATTTTTTGGAGATTTTTAAGAGCCCCTTCTTGAATCAGGCATGTGTTTCTAATGTACAAATAAATGCAGCCTTGTTGAGCAAAGGAGAATGTTAGAATAAATGTATTAATAGAGCTGTTGGAATGATAGTTTTTTATTTAATTTTCCAGAACAGCAGTAAAATGACAATACTAACATGTTGAGTTTTATTTAGTGGTAAACCCACAAGAAGAGCTCAGTCCTAGTGTTTGCTGGCAGCAGCAGATTTGTGAATGATTGTCATCTTTGGTCTTTGAACCCTGGCTAAGGAGCTGCTGTCAGAATAAACACAATTGGTGTCTGGTGTATTAGACAACAGAACGTTCTGGAGTTGATTGACTAATGGATGATTTCAGTCATCATACAGTAACCTTTCTCTCCTCATGAAGACATGCGATGCGCTTCTAAACAGTCTCTCGCTGTCGCTGCTGGGAATGATTTTTAAATGCTTCCACACTGACCACATGTTTGATCATCAGTGCACGCCTCTATTGGATCGTGTCACATCATTGTTCGCTATCATTTATTCTGCCTTGTCACCGAATTTTGGTTGCCAAACATTCGGTGTATCCCTAATATTTATAGAAACCTTGAAGTGCCCGCTTTTAAGTGTTTACGTTTTGCTTATTTGAAATTAAATGCATTATATAAGTCACTTTTGAATATGAAATCATAGCACATTTCAAAATATTACAAAAATGAAATTTGTAGTCCAGCAAAATACTTTTGCGAACCTTTGGCTTTGAAAACCTCTGCCCTAACTGTCTTGAACCGGAGTAAACAGAATACACATGCGCATCGCAGAGCTAGACAAGACCAGCATTTGTGGTTAAAAAGAAATATTTTTGGAAAATAACCAATCGTTTCACTAGATAAGACCCTTCTTCTTCGGCTGGGATCGTTTAGAGTCCTTTGAAGCTGCATTTAAACTGCATTTTGGAAGTTCAAACTCAGGGCACCATTGAAGTCCACTATATGGAGAACATTCCTGAAATGGCAAAAAAAACAATTTCTTTACAACTGAAGAAAGACAGATATGAACATCTTGGAGGACAAGGGGGTGAGTACATTATCTGTACATGTTTGTTCTGGAGGTGAACTGCATGTGCTGGATTCATTTTGTGTGTACAAAGTTTAGTCTATAAATATCACTGTCTTAGTACAAACCTGGTTAAAATAACTGAGGGTCAGGCCTATATGGGTCATTATTACATGAGAACGCAAAGATCTTATTGGCCCCAAGACAGGCTTCTGTAGATTTCTGCAGGATATGGCACTGACCTTGATGGCAGCTTCCCTGAGCGCCTGCAGTCTCTGGCGGCTGCTGTCCTTCATGCTGACCACGTCTCTGAGGTTCCCCTTGAGCACTCGCTGCAGCCCCTCCACGGCCTCGAACAGCGAACGCTCGCTCTCGTTTAACTCTCGCTGAAACACCTCCAGCGTGTGAACGCGGAACAGCTTCTCCGGCGCCGCCAGCGCCTTGTCCCTCTCCACCGCCACTCCGGCCGCGCTCAGCTTACGGACGGCCGACTGCTTCTGCCGCAGCAGGTTGGAGAGCCGCCTGCAGTTCTCCGTCACCCACTGGTTCCCGGGGAAGACCTGCGGCGCCTTGCGGACCTGCGGCGCCACCTGCTGTTTGCGATTCAGAGCCGCCACCAGGCCCAGACACAGCACCGCACACAGAGCTCGCATGATCACATCCACACGCTGATGATCAGAGCGCTGACACAGAGAAACAAACGTGCAGATTAATCACTCCACACATCATTCTGAATCATCTCAACTATGTTTTGCTCATATGTGACCTAAATTTGCAGCAACAGCCAAAACATTTTACATTGCATGGGTAAAAAAAATTATAGATTTTTCTTTTATGCCTAAAATAATTAGGATATTAAGTAAAGATATTTTGTAAATATCCTACCATAAATATATCAAAACTTAATTTCTGATTAGTAATATGCATTGCTTGGAACTTCATTTGGACAACTTTAAAGGCGATTTTCACAATATTTAGATATTTTTTGCACCCTCAGAAAACCATACATCAATCTAAAGCTTATTTATTCAGCTTTCAGGTGATGCATAAATCTCAATTTAAAAGAATTGACCCTTATGATTGGTTTTGTGGTCCAATAATAATGAACATCAAACTAAACATTTGTTTTAAAGTAAGAGGAAAATCCAATAGTCTTTTCATTTATTTGCATTACAACACTGGGTTATATGAAGCCCCAAACATGATATGTGCATATATGTGACCCTGGACCACAAAACCAGTCATAAGGGTCCTTTTTTTAAAAAATTAAGATTTATACATCATCTGAAAGCTGAATAAACAGGAAAATATTTGGCTGAGATAAAACTATTTAAAAATCTGCAATCTTCTCAATATTTAGATTTTTCCCCCCCCAGATTCTAGATTTTCAAATAGTTGTATCTCAGCCCTGGACTGGTTTTGTGGTCAAGGGTCACGTATGTGCACATATCATGGTTGGGGCTCCATATAACCCAGGTTTGTAATGCAAGCAAATAAATAAATAGATCTTTGGATTTTCCTCTTACTTTAAAACAAATGTTTAGTTTGATGTTCATTATTATTTGTGGCCCTGGACCACAAAGTAGCACAGATATATTTGTAGCAACAGTTAAAAATACATTGCATGGGTTAAAAAAAAAAGTTTTTTCTTTTATGCCAAAAATCATTTGGACCTTAAGTAAAAATCATGTTCCATGAAGATATTTAGTAAATTTCCTACCGTAAATATATCAACACTTAATTTCTGATTAGTAATATGCATTGCTAAGAACTTCATTTGGACTACTTTAAAGGCGATTTTCTCAATATTTAGATATTTTTGCACCCTCAGATTCCAGATTTTTAAATAGTTGTATCTCAGCCAAATATTGTCTCATTTATTCAGCTTTCAGATGATGCATAAATCTGAATTTCAATAAATGGACCCTTATGACTGGTTTTGTGGTCCAGGGTCACATATATGCACATAGCATGTTTGGGTCTCCATATAACCCAGTGTTGTAATGCAAATAAATGAATAGATCTTTGGACTTTCCTCTTACTTAAAAAAAAAATTAAAGTGACCCTGGACCACAAAACCACTCATAAGGGTCAATTTTTTTGGAATTGAGATTTATGCATCATCTGAAAGCTGAATAAATAAGCTTTCCATTGATGTATGGTTTTCTGAGGGTGCAAATATTGAGAAAATCGCCTTTAAAGTTGTCCAAATGAAGTTCTTGGCAATGCACATTACTAATCAAAAATTAAGTTTTGATATATTCACGTAAGGAAATTTACAAAATATCTTCATGGAACATGATCTTTACTTAATATCCTAATGATTTTTGGCATAAAAGAAAAATTGATAATTCTGACCTATATTTTGCATGCTACTTAAGACTGGTTTTGTGTTCCAGGCTCACATTTTTAATGAAAAACACAATAATAAAACAAACAAAGACAAACTCACTTATATTAAACTAAAACACTGGCATATAGAGGTTCTTGAGTAATGTAATGAACACTCTCTAACACTGATTACTAGGGCTGGGCGATTAATCGAAAAATAATCGAAATCGACATTCAGAACCTATAATCGTTAAAATTTTTCCAGGAAGATTATTTCAATTACTTTCCCTTTAAAAAACACTAGCGCTCCGTTCCGTTATTCCGCCGACATGTCGATGGAGAGCTTAAACAGTATTTATACAGTAAAAAGTATTTACAGGATATACAAGGGTAATTTTATTTAGAGGAGATACTGCTTATTTTCTACTTTTAATATGAAAAACATTGAAAATTATTTATTTTGTTTCCAATAGTGCAAGTTATTTATTTTCAAGAAAAATGTGACTTTTCGTTTTAAGCAATGCTTGCTTTAATTTCAGTTGTTCAACACTGATGTTCAATTAATAATCATAGATCGTAGATAGTGTGTTTCCTTCAATTATTTTAAAATCAAGTAATGCACCCTTCATCCAAAAATCTCTCGCTTGTAATATGTGAACATATTAACTG
Source organism: Garra rufa (assembly GCF_049309525.1). Classification (NCBI taxonomy): domain Eukaryota; kingdom Metazoa; phylum Chordata; class Actinopteri; order Cypriniformes; family Cyprinidae; genus Garra; species Garra rufa. The sequence continues at coordinate 55,326,212 of NC_133366.1, forward strand.
TACAAAACTTGTCAGTGAACTAAAAATAAATATTATATAAATATAATTAAATATTATTTTATTAATAAATAAAATAATCGTTCATTAATCGTAATCGGGTTAAAATGTTCAATTAATCGAGATTTTGATTCTAAGCCAAATTGCCCAGCCCTACTGATTACCCCAGTAATCCAGATTAGTCTGTTTTATGACAGTGTGACGAGCATACATGGAATCTGTTTTATTGTATTGTGGACACTTCTATATAGATATGAAAGCTTATGTTCTCACCCTACAGATCAATGTTAAAGACTTCTGAATCAGCTGAGCTCACAGGTGTGTCACTAACTAGACAAACAAGCTGTGTGTTTACCGCCGTCACACCTACATCCTGCAGAAATACAGGTTGAGACGCACTGCAGGCACTGACACACTCTCATATTCATCAGCATTTCTTCACTAAATCATCAGAAAAAAGGCTGAAAAACTCAGAAATCAACAGCACTCAGACTGCAGCAGCAGAATTCAGTTCGTCAGCTCATATTGATCAAATAATGATCATCTGATGACGTCACACTACCATCTCAGAAAAATTACACAGATAATATGCTGCATGCACTCTCTGTTGGATAATAAATGTATTAAATAACAATTAAAAAAAAAACATTAAATAGATGTTTTTTAAAATATGCATAAGCCTAAATTAGTAAGTGACATTGTGCTAGAGTTAAACTTTCAATATTAACATTCATTAAATTCCCATTAAAGATTGACTGACAGTGGAATATTAATGGAGGGAAGAACTACTATCAAAAAAAAGTTATGAAGTTATGATATGCTTAGGTTTTATTAATTAAATCATAGATTTGTCAGATTCACATTTATAAATGCTAGTATCCTAATAAGAAACTAATAAGAATATATATATATTTTTTTTTTTATACAAGCTTGTACTTTTTCTTATTTTTAGATTTCTATTAGCTATTGTTTTTATCTTTCATTGGTTTATAGATTTTATTAACTTATTTGTATATCGTTTAATTTTTGAGGTTGAACAAATGCATATTATTAACTAAACTAAATGAAATCTAAAATGTACAAAGAAAAAAAGAAAAGTTCAGAGGAAAGTTTATATTTCACATTTCAGACTTTTTTCCTTATAATTGTGATTTTTTTTCATGCAAAGAGTCCAAATAGTGAGATCTGAGCAAGAAAAAGTATGAATTGTGAGAGAGAAAGTCACACTTACCTTTTTATATTTTTAACTCTGTGGTGAAAAGGACTTCTAAAAAATATGTCTATAAATATGGAAAACTTATAGGCTGAGCTGTCTGATTTTTGCTAACTAATATCAATTTATATTTCTAGATCTCTCAGCAACTTTTATTTATTAATTTCTATTAGCTATTGTTTAATCTTTTCTTGGTTTATAGATTATATTAACTTGTCCCTGCAAAAAATGTTTTTCTAGATTAGATTTTTTACCTTGCTTCCAGCCAAAATATCTAAAAATTCTTAAATCGAGAAGGATTTTCTAGATGAGTAAAAAAAAATATATTGTTTTCAGAAAAAAAAAAAAAAAAAAAATTGCTTAGAACAAGCAAAATAATCTGCCAATGGGATAAGCAAAAAAATCTTATTCCAAACATTGGCAGATTATTTTGCTTGTTTCAAGTAAAAATGCACTTAATTTTGACTTGTTTTTTCTGAAAACAAGACAAGCATTTTTACTCATCTAGAAAATCTTTCTTGATTAAAAATGTTTAGATATTTTGACTGGAAACAAGAAAAGCATTTTTTGCAGTGTGTACATTATTGAATTTAGGAGGTGGAACAAATGCATAACGACTAATCTAAATGAAATCTAAAATATATAAAATAACATTAAGGAAAAATTAAATATACATAATATTTCCATTTTAATCAAATGCTCCAGATGTAATATGACACACATGAGCATCACAGACACACAGCGATGACGCGTTATTGATGTTTAAGAATCATTTCACTTAATAACTGACTAATGTCGACTGCCTTCGCGTTAATTAGCATGACTAGAAATGTGTTTTTGAAAGTATAAGGCGGATATCTACCGAATCATCCCCGGGATTTGACCCTTCTTCCATCAAACGCGTTTCAGCGGATAATTCCTCACGGCTGCCTCAATCATTGACTTCAACTACATTAACAAACGCGTTCATATCAGCGCTAATACAGAGAGAGAAAGAGAGTAACGTTACTAACTCATACCTGGTAAGTGCAGTGCTGTTAACTGGCAGAACTCGTCAGTCAATGAAGGAAACAATCGCGCTCTTGTGACGCCACATACTGAGAGCGAGCGCTGCGCGCGCACACCGGCCTCAGGCGGCTCCTAAACCGGCATAAGGCTACCGGAGACACAGACATCCGCCGGTAAGATCCAGTTTGAGTCCCAGAGCAGGTAACGGGTTCGCGGGGGATGATCAGAGTGTTATCCGAGCGCGGGCGACCGTTGAGCGGCTCCTGACAGACTCGAGCCCGCGGCAACGGACGCGCGCATACTCGATTAAACTTCGCCGAAAGTTAGCGGAACATCGACGAACGTTAGTCGCGTTTGTGTGTCGCACAGATCGGTGGCTGTCATTGCTGTCAGTGCTCGTTTTTCAGCTGTTTGATGATTATTAGCTCTGAAAACAGAACTGTGCTGACTTCTGAATCATAACAGACGCGAGTGCATTCTGGGATTTGTAGTTCTCATTCTGCTCCTGGAAGAAGCGAGTAAATAATGAATGGAATTATCTAGGAGTCACTGAATGTTAACGGAATAACAATAAAAAAAAAATGGAATTGCGACTTTTTTATGAGTAGCCTATCTATCATAATACTAGAAATTAAGAATTGCGAGATATAAACAAAAAAATTGCAAGTATCTAGCAGTTCTGAGAAGAAAAGAAGTTATGAAAAGTAAAAATTGTGAGATATAAACTAGAAATTGCGAGAAAAAAGGCAGGATTATCAAACAAAAAGTCGAAATTATCTATTTTAACAACAACAACAAAAACAGAATTGCGACATAAATGCAAAGTTCTGCTACATAAACTCATACTTTCTCACTTAGAATTGTCATTTAAAATTTTATTGTTGCAATAATTTTTTTTTTATTCCTTGCCAAAAAAAAAAACACACCAGAATTGCAAAATGTCAATTTAAAATTGCAAGAAAGTCCGATTTCTAAGTTTATATTTCACAATTTACACTTTTTTTCTTAGAATTGTGAGTTTATTTGGTACAAAGAGAATTGCAAGAAAAAAAGTATGAATTGTGAGAGAAAAAGTCGCAATTAAAAAACACAATTGCGACATATAAATGCAAAATTCTGAGATATAAATTCATAGTTTCTCACTGAGAAAAAAATACGAACTCACAATTGTGACAAAAAAAAAAGTTTTGCAATTAACTTTATTTTTTATTCCTTGCAAAATGTTAACTCAACATTGAGAGAAAGTCAGAATTCTAAGTTTATATTTCCCAATTCAGACTTTTTTTTCTTAGAATCGTTAGTTTATTTCATTCAAAAAGTCCAAATGGTCAGATAAGAACTTAGGGTATTGCAATAAAAAACTGAATTGTGAAAAAAAAGTCACAATTACCTTTTTTTTTTTTTTTTTTTTATTCCGTAGTGATAAAATGGACTTCCATAGATTATGGTCATAAATGTGGGGAAACTTGTAGGTTGAGCTGTTTGATTTTGCCATATGATTACTCATAGCAATATTTTTTTGTAATTACAAATAATTCAGTAATTATTCACAACTATATACTAACTTTGAGAGCCGCATAGGTGTAAAAACTACAATTCCCAGCGTTCCCCTGAGTGCGAGCTGTGGTGGGTTTCCGCGCATGCGCACTGGGAGATCCGCCGGAGATGAAGCAGCGCGTGAAAAGATGGTAGGTGAGCAAACTCGAGGCGCGCGCAGGGGGCAGTAGTGTTTATCTGAAATGCCACCGGGGCAGTTTGACGACTGCAGACAGACGCTCGTTCTGCGCTTCAGTCGCGCTGTTTTCCGAGCGGCAGTTTATGAGGGAAACGGAGAGTCAGATGAGGGGGTTTGAGTCGAAGCGGCTCACCGGAACCGGTTCCTCTTCTCATACTGAGCTCTTTAACCCTTCAGAAACTAGAATACTACAGTAATAACACCTTAATATCATGGTGTACGAATGTGGTAATCAATACTGTGATGCATTTTAGAATACCAGGGTATTACCAGCTCATACTATTACTATATCATGGTTAAACCACTGTACTTATGATAAAGGTTTGATTTAACCTTCAAATCAGGCTCTTCGTATATAAGGATGTGATAAACATTTTCTAATCTTCATAATGTCATATACATGTGATGTCCGTTTACTCTGGTAAACTGTTTTCCGTAAATATTATATTACCTGTTCTACACATATTACTATGGTAAGTTGTGTCATATGGTAAACCATTGTCCTCGAAAAATAATAAAGATAAATTCTGAAACTTTTTAAAGATCTAATATGAATGTAATTTGACTGTAGTAACTGGTAATCTGGCATAAATATAATGGTTATAAATATAGTAACTGTTTATAGGTGTGGGAGTATTGTCCACTTACATAAAAAAATGTGTTTTTATCTCACAATTCTGACTTTTTAAAGTTTTTTAAGTCTTTTTCTAAGAAGTAAACTCAGAATTCTGATTTTTTTTCCTTTGCAATTTTTAGTTTACACAATTCTGACTTTTTTCTCTGAATTTTGACTTCACATGTTGTGATTCTGTTTTTGGTTGTGCCACAGAATAAAAAATAATAGGTAATCACTAATACTAATATTGAAATACACTCTTTTACTCTGAAATTCTGTGAAAAAAAGTTAGAATCATAAGATATAAACTGGGAAATGCAAGTAAAAAGACAGAATCATAAAATATAAATTGGGAATTGCAAGTAAAAAAAAAGATGGAATCGTAAGATATAAACTGGGAATTGCAAGTAAAAAGACGGAATCGTAAGACAAACCGGGAATTGCTGATAAAAAAGATGGAATCGTAAGATATAAACTTGGAATTGCAAGTAAAAAAGACGGAATTGTAAGATATAAAATCGGGATTGCATGGAAAAAGAAACAAAATCGTAAGACAAACTGGGAATTGCAAGTAAAAACGGAATCATAAAATATAAACTTGGAATTGCAAGTAAAAAAGACGGAATCGTAAGACAAACTGGGAATTGCAGATAAAAAAGACGGAATCATAAGTTATAAACTGGGAATTGCATGGAAAAAGAAACAGAATCGTAAGACAAACTGGGAATTATATACATAAACTTGGAATTGTAAGATAAAAAGTTAATTTTAAAAGTAATTACTTTTTTTAATATCCTGTGGTGTCGTGTCATGTTGAGATTCCACACACTGGTGACAGGCTTGACTAACGACCCGTGTTTACTGTAACTAATGGTTAACAGTAGGGCAGACGGGTTACTGAGGCTGGTTTCGTTGTTCTCTTCTCCTCCTCCAGCATAAACTGAAGTCGTCCCAGAAGGAGAAGATCCGTCAGTTCACGTCCTTCACGCGGGCCGCAGAGAGAACCGCCCTGTACTGCCTGACCCACAATGACTGGAGACTAGAGACGGCCAGCAATAACTACTTCCAGAACCCTGAGCTCTCCCGCAGAGACCCCATGAAAACACCGGTGGACCGCAAGAAGCTGGATCAGCTCTACAACCGCTATAAAGGTGAGCCGCCGTGAGCGAGTCTGTGTCTGTGTGTGTTTGGACCTTCATTTGTGCTGCTTGTGTCTGCAGATCCACACGATGAGAATAAGATCGGCATCGACGGGATCCAGCAGTTCTGCGACGACCTCGTGCTGGATCCGGCTAGCGTCAGCGTCCTGATCGTGGCCTGGAAGTTCAGAGCGGCGACGCAGTGCGAGTTTAGCAGAAAAGAGTTCCTGGACGGGATGTCAGAGCTGGGGTGAGATACCTGCTGTTCACAAAACCAAAACAAGACACTTCCGCATTTATTTAATCAAAAATACAGTAAAAAATGTGAAATATTATTAATATTTAAAATAACTGTTGTCTATGTGAATATCTGTTAAAATGTAATTTATTTCTGCGAAGCACAGCTGCATTTTCAGCATCATTACTGCAGTCTTCAGTGTCACATGATCCTTCAGAAATCATTCTAATATACTGATTTACTGCTCAAGAAACATTTCAGATTATTATCAATGTTAAAAACACTTTTGCTGCCCAATATTTTTGTGGAAACTATAATACATTACTATTTAAAAGTTTGGAGAATGTAGGAAATCGGTACTTTTAATCATTAAGAATGCATTAAATTGATGAGAAGTGACCGTAAAGACATTTATAATGTTAGAAAAGATTTCTATTTCAAATAAATGCTGTTATTTTGAACTTTCTATTCATCTGTGAATCCTTAAAAAAATAAAATGTATGATGGTTTCCACAAAACTATTGTGCAGCACAACTGTTTTTAACATTGATAATAATTAGAAATGTTTTGATTATTAAAACAAGCTCAATACAGTACAAAAGCAGCTTAACAGTAATAAACAATATATGTTAATGTTGCAAAATCATCAATTATGAAACAAATTTAATTTGATCTGTAAAGCAGCTCTACACAAGACAATCAAAAATAAATAATAAAATACAAATGTAATGAAATGCACTGCACAAAAAGGCTTTTCTTACTTAGTATTTTTGTCTTTTTTCGAGTCAAAATATAAAAAAATTCTTAAATTAAGACGCGAAATGACATAAGATATTTAATCTTGTTTTAAGCACTTAATTTAGTTTTTTCCCTCAGAATCAAGTAAAATAATCCACAAATGGGGTAAGTAAAATATTTTTAAAATGAGTATTACTTACCCCACGGGCAGATAATTGTACTCATTTTAAGCAAACTGCACTTTTGCCTTGTAAACAAGACTAAATATTGTATGTGATTTTGCTTATCTAATAAATGCATCTTAATTTAAGAATTTTTTTTAGATTTTGACTAGAAACAGGACAAAAATACTAAGTAAGATAAGTCTTTTTTTGCAGTGTGAGATCCATGATAAAGCCTGATTTCATACAGTTCGACATGATTCCCATGCAGTATTTCCTCTTACAGCGTGTTTTGCATGTGTTTGTGTAGGTGTGACAGTCCAGAGAAGCTGAGAAGTCTTTTACCCAGACTAGAGCAGGAGCTGAAGGATTCTGGGAAGTTCAGAGACTTCTATCAGTTCACGTTTAGCTTTGCCAAGAGCCCCGGGCAGAAGAGCTTAGGTGAGTGATTATTCTAGTAAATGTCAGCTCTGCTGTTCCCTACACAGGGGTGGTGCAGTAGTGCAGGTCGGTGTGATCATACAAACACAGGTCTATTTAGTTGGTGGGCAGTAAACCTGATTTTTTTTAATCATTTTTGCCATGCAATCTTCTTCCAAATGTTTGTCTTGTTTTCGAGTGCAAATATCTCAACGTCCTTAAATCGGATATGTTTACTGGAGAAACACAATGACAGAAGAACTGAAGTCTTTTTTCCTTGACAAAATGAAGTGAAAACAAGAACAATTGGGGAATGAAAACTTGTTTTCCCTTTGAATTAAGTAGATTTTTCTAGAGCCCACTGGCAGATATTTGTTCTTGTTTTAATCATAAACTGCATTTTGATCAATTTCTCATAAAACAAGATGACTTACCATTGTGTTTCTCCAGTAAACGTACCTTGATGTTGGAATCTTTAGATTTGCACTGGAAAACATGAAAGAAAAACTGAGGATGAACATCACTTTCTGCAGCACTTTCTTAGATTTTTTGTCTTGTTTCCAGCCAAAATATCAAAAAAATCTTAAATCAAGAAGAATCTTAAATCATTGTTTTCAGAAAAAAACAAGTCAAAGTTAAGTGAGTTTTTGCTTAGAACAAGCAAAATAATCTGCCAATGGGGTAAGCACAAAAATCCTGTTTCAAACTGAAAAAAATATATATATTTTGCTTGTTTCAAGCAAAAACTCACTTAATTTTGACTTGTTTTTTTTTCTGAAAAATAATTTTTACCTGTCTAGAAAATCCTTCTTGATTTAAATTTTTTTGATGTTTTGGCTGGAAACAAGACAAAAAAATCTAAGTAAGAAAGCATTTTTACAGTAAGTGTGGTCAGAGGATTTAGTAATACAACCATATGTGACCCTGGAGCATACATTGTATAGGTCAAAATTATCAATTTTTCTTTTATGCCAAAAATCATTAGGATATTAAGTAAAGATCATGTTGCATGAAGATATTGTGTCAATTTCCTTCCATAAATATATCAAAACTTCATTTTTGATTAATATGCATTGCTAAAAACTTCATTTGGACAACTTTGAAGGTGATTTTCTCCATATTTAGATTGTTTTGCACTCTCAGATTCCAGGTTTTCAAATAGTTGTATCTCAGCCAAATATTGTCCTATCCTAACAAACCATACATCCATGGAAAAGCTTATTTATTTAATTGAGAAAAGTTGACACTTATGACTGGTTTTGTGGTCCAAGGTCACATATTGACATATTGTGCTCCATTCAATTTATTCCTTACATTTTCTTAACTTGGTGTTGAAAAGTCCTAAATTTACCTTCATAAATGTGTTTTGTTGTGTCTCAGATCTGGAGATGGCTGTGGCCTACTGGAATCTCATTCTGACCGGCCGCTTTAAGTTTCTTGACCTCTGGAACACTTTCCTTGTGGTATGTCACTTATTAAATAACTATAATCACAAAACCACACGCTCCTGTGTAGAAACACACAAAACACATTCTCACTGCATCACTGATCTGTTCAACATAACTAAACTAAACCAGGGCTATTTCTGGTGACACTATATATATGTATTTGACGCTGATGCTGAGAACGCAGCGTGTGATTCTGCTCTCTGAAACACGTGTTCACGTACCTGTCTGGAGTTCGATCTGAAATTCAACCCATGATGGGTTTTGCTTCTCATCTGTCTTGTTTCTGTAAAGGAGCATCATAAAAAATCCATCCCTAAAGACACGTGGAACCTGCTGCTGGACTTTGGAAACATGATCGCAGATGACATGTCCAACTATGACGAGGAGGGTGAGTCTGATTCATCAACTTCACTATTTCAGAATGAAACTGAATATTCAAGTCAGCGTTTGATGGCGATTGTGTTTCGTTGTCATCAGGTGCGTGGCCGGTGCTCATCGATGACTTTGTGGAATTCGCTCGGCCGATCGTGACGGCAGGAAATCACCAGACTCTATAATGAGCGCTTCTGGGAGGCCGAGTCTCTCTATACTGACTTTATAATTGAAAACAAACAAATGCATTTCAGTGCATTCCCTGACTGAACTACATGATCACATCATGACAATCTGTCGGGCTTCATAGCACACTCACACCGGTGTGTTTTCAACAGCATGTCACAAGCTCAGCATACAGGTGCATGTCTGGTTGTGTGTCAGTATTAATCGTGCAGAATAAGCTTTGTTTAGTCATGTGACGTCGACAATCAAACATGTCAGTTGCGTTTGTTTTGAAATTTCACTGTTCAGAGGAATACTTGACTCAAAAATTTATGTGCTCAACCTTGGGCCATCCAAGACTGTAGAAATATGTCACTCCATCAGTGTCTCACCAATGGATCCTCTGCAGCACTGCAAAAAATGCTTGTCTTGTTTCCAGCCAAAATATCTAAAAATTCTTAAATCGGGAAGGATTTTCTAGACGAGTAAAAATTATTAATGTTTAAAAAAACAAACAAATCAAAATTAAGTTTTTGCTTAGAACAAGCTAAATAATCTGCCAATGGGGTAAGCAGAAAACAAGAAAACAAGATTATTTTTCTTATCACATTGGCAGATTATTTTGCTTGTTTCAACCAAAAACGCACTTTTTTTCTGAAAACAAGACAAAATTTTTTACACATCTAGAAAATCCGTCTTGATTTTGGCTGGAAACAAGACAAAAAATCTATATAAGAAAAAAATTTTTTTGCAGTGAGTGAATGGGTGCCGTCAGAATGAGAGCTGATAAAAACATCACAATAATCCACAAAACCACTCCAGTCCATCAGTTAACATCTGGAGAAGACAAAAGATGAAACAATCCATCATTAACACATTTTCAACTCAAATAATAATCCGTAATAACGCTTCCGCCAGTGGAAAAGTGGTCTGGTCTGAATCAGGAGAGAAATCTGCACAGATCAAGCACTGTTAACAAACCAAAACAGCTCTAAACAAATATGCGGCTGGATTTTGATGATGGACTTTTTCACTGGAGGAAGCATTATTATGGATTTTAGACTTGTATTTTAGTTAAAGAGGTCTTAATGATGGATTTGTTTGAGCTTTTGTCTTCTCAAGATGTTAACTGATGGACTGGAGTGGATTACTGTGATGTTTTTATCAGCTGTTTGGACTCTCATTCTGACGGCACCCATTCACTGCATTGGTGATCCATTGTCGAGACAAAGATGGAATGACACATTATTACGAATCTGATCAAGAATCAAACTCATCTAGATCTTGGATGGCCTGAGGATGAGAATGTCAGATTATCTGTAGAAATATCTCAACATACCAATCAGAGATCAGTTTCTCCTGTTAGTCTGGATCTGTTTCTAACGCTGTTTTTAATTTCTTCACTCTGGTTTGGTTCACTGATGTTTTGCTCTGTATGACTGTGCTTGTGTGATATTCGTCACGTCACGTGTGTCAGTTCATCAGTCTTATTATGTATGTAAATAAAGATTATTTAACAAAGTTCTCCACCCAAGTATGAATTCATAATCTGGTGTGACTCCAGATTCACACCATCAACAGAAAACAATGTTTGCGACAACTTCTGTAACGTGTTTAGTGACACTAAATGAGGAAAAATTTAAGAATGGAGAAGGTTGAGAAAAAGGGGCATTACTTTAGAATGGAGTCATGTGATTGGACGAGGAGTTCGGCTAAAAAGGCGGAGCAATTCTTATTATAGAATTTTATCTCAATCATTTATGAGAGAAAATGTCTTTAGTTTCAAAATTGTGACTTTTTAATCTATAATTGTAATAATAACTTTTCATCTCATAATGTTTTATCTCATAATAGTTACTTTTATCTCAGTTTTGATTTTTATCTCATAACTGTGACTTACTTTAGAATTAACATGTTTTATCTTATAATTCATTTAGTTTCATAAATCAAATTTTTTAATCTCATAATTGTGACTTTTCATCTCATAATTATAACTTTTCATCTCATGACGTTTTATCTCATAATAGTTACTTTTCAGCTCAGTTTTGATCTCATAATTTGGATTTATGTCATAATTGTCACTTTATTTTAGAATTAAGACATTTTATCTCATAATTAATTTAGTTTAATAATTCCAATTTTTTAACTCACAAAAGGTACAGTGCCCATACATCCTTTTTGTCCTGGTGCAATTTCTAAATAGTCTAAAATGTTTTGCTTTGTTTTCTTATCGTTAACAGTAGTTGACCAGTAGCGTGCAGACACTGTGACTTTGTGACTCATAATTGTGACTTTAGTTTAAAATGAAGACATTTTATCTCATAATTGATTTAGTTTCATAATTGTGACTTTTATTTTCATCTCATAAATAACTTTTTATCTAATAATAGTTACTTTTCATCTCAATTTTTATCTCACAATTGTGACTTTATTTTAGAATTAGGATGTTTTATCTCATAATTGACTTAGTGTTTTATAATTCCAATTTTTTAATCTAATCATTTTTACTTTATCTCATAATAGTTACTTTTCATCTCAATTTTGATTTTTATCTCACAATTGTGACTTTATTTTAGAATTAGGATGTTTTATCTCATAATTGACTTAATTCCAATTTTTTAATCTAATAATTTTTACTTTATCTCATAATAGTTACTTTTCATCTCAATTTAGATTTTTATCTCATAAGTATTACTTTTATCTTAGAATTTGGATTTATGTCAAAATTGTAAATTTATTTTCGAATTAAGACATTTTATCTCATAATTGATTTACTTTCATAATTCCAATTTTAATCTCATAATTTGGATTCTATTTAATCTCATAATTATAACTTTTCATCTCATAAATAACTTTATCTCATAATTGTGACTTTCATAAGTTACTTTTCATCTCAATATTAATTTTATCTCATCATTTTGATTTTTTATATAATTGTGATTTTATTTTAGAATTAAGACATTTTATCTCAAAATTAACTTAGTGTTTCATAATTCTAATTTTGTAATAAAATAATTTTGACTATCTCATAAATTACTTTTCATCTCAATTTAGATTTTTATCTCATAATTATTACTTTTATTTTATAATTTGGATTTATGCCATAACTGTGACTTTATTTTAAAATTAAGCTCTTTTAACTCATAATTGACTTCATAATCTGGTGTGACTCCAAATTCACATCATCATCAACATAAAACAATCTTTGCAACACAACTTCTGTAACGAGTCTCTGAGTGACACTGAATGAGAAAAAAAGTAGTAAGGAAGAAGGTTGAGAAAAAGGGGTGTTGCTTACCAGAATGGAGTCACGTGATTGGACGAGGAGTTCAGCTGAAAAGGCAGAGAAAGTCATTACATTCTGATTAGAATAACAAACACAAATGATTAATTCACAAAAAGTACAGTGCCCATACATCCTTTTTGTCCTGGCGCAATTTCTAAATAGTCTAAAATGTTTTGCTTTGCTTTCCTATCGTTTTCATACTTGCTGAAAGTATTGACTAAAAAGTAGTTCACAAAAAGTGTGCAGGGATTCGACATAATGATAAACTGCGTGATCCGTCAGTAGATCTCGAGTGTTTGGTGTGTGTGGGACAGTAGCGTGCCGTTCTGAGGGTCCTGGAGCAGATGACAGACCCTCTTACCCTGCTGCCACCGCCGTTGCCTTTTTAGGAGACACCTGATCGCAGCTCAGTCCGTCACACAAAGAGCTGCTGATAACGTCTGGAGCGAGTTCAGATGCTGAAGCCCTGCAGGAGTAAACAGAGGGCTGGGCTTAATCTCGCTCACGTACAGCTGTTGTGTCTGGGTTCAATTCAAGAAGGTCACCTCCAGCCCTTCAGGAGCTCCACTTGATGCTGTAGGATCTTCATGGACAAGTTCCAGGCCGCGATGGTTCTCGGAGGAGTGGGAGACGCGTTGGGATACCGCAAGGGCCGGTGGGAAATGTGCATCTCGGGGAAACAGATTCAGCAGGAACTGGCCGCTCTCGGGGGTCTAGGAGCCTTGAAGCTGGACGCCGATAACTGGCCGCTCAGTGACGGAGTCCTGATGCACATGACCACTGCAGACGCCCTCGTCACCGGTGAGGAACACTGAAACAAAACAGTCCACATTAGGGTTCGAAAACTGCTTTTAGACAATGAATGAACACATCTATTCATTACATTGATCAAAAGTGACAGTACAGATATTATTACAGATAATTATGACTTTATCTCAACTTTATTTTAGAATTAAGATGTTTTATCTCATAATTGACTTGAGTTTCATAGTTCAAATTTTTTAATCTCACAATTCCAACCTTTTATCTCATAATAGTTACTTTTAATCTCAAATTTGACTTTTATCTCATAATTTCGATTTATGTCATAATTGTGACTTTATAATCTCTGCTGTCAATTTATCTCATAATTGACATTGTTTAATAATTCTAACTTTTTAATCTCATAATTTTGACTTCATCTCATAATAGTTACTAGATTTTTATCTCATAATTGTGACTTTAGATTTTTTTAATCTCATAAATAACTTTTATCTCATAAAAGTTACTTTTCATCTCAATTTTGATTTTTGTCATAATTGTGACTTTTATCTCATAATTGATTTAGTTTTATCATTCCAATTTTTTATCTCATAATTATAACTTTTCATCTCATACACAAGTTTTTATCTCATAATTGTGACTTTATCTCATAATAGTTACATTTAATCTCAATTTAGATTTTTATCTCATAATTTGGATTTATGTCATAATTGTGACTTTACTTTTTGAACATTTTATCTTATAATTGACTTAGTGTTTCATAATTCCAATTTTTATCTCATAATGAATTGTTTATCTCATAATTTTGACTGAAGAAGTTTCTTTTTCATAAGTTAATATTTCTTCTGATAATTATGACTTTTCGTCAAATTATTAACTTTTTTTCTCAATTTTAACTTTGTATCTTATAATAGTTACTTTTTATCCCAATTTTTATCTTTATCTCATAAATGTGACTTTTATCTTATAATTCTGATGTGTCATAATTGCGACTTCTTTATTGCTAAAATGTTTTATCTCATAATTGACTTAGTGTTTTATAATTCCAATTTATAGTGTAGTATCTCATACACTATGCCATACAAGAAAAAGTCAAAACTATGAGATAAAACAATGAAATACTAAGTCATAATTATAAGATAATACATCTTTTATCTCATAATTCTGCCTGCGTATCACATAATTTCAAATAAATGCTGTTCTTTTGAACTTTCTAAAATATATCATGGTTTCCACAAAAATATTGGTCAGTGTTAACATTGATAATAATCAGAAATGTTTGTTGAGCAGCAAATCAGTATATTAGAATGATTTCTGAAGGAAAATGTGACACTGAAGACTGGAGTAATGATGATGAAATTTCAGTTTTGATCAAATCAATCAATTACTGATATTGACATAGAAAATAGCTATTCAAAAATAAAAATTCATAATTTTACTATATTTTTGATCAAACAAATGCAGCCTCAGTGAGCAAAAGAGACTTCCTTTAAAAACTGTTATTGACGCCAATTCTTAATTCTGAGAAACTTTCCATTGTCATTTCAGAACAGCATGTGAGTGTATTTTTTCCATATCTATAAATGTACCACTAAAGTCCTTGTGCAAACTCTTTCCAGTTGTATTTGCTCTGAGAATAGGGCTGAATCCATGTGAAATCCCTCTGTTGGCCGTGGGTCCCTCATTAACCCCCTCTGAAATGTGAATTGATGATAATACAGTGATCTGTCTTTCCTCACACAGACGTGACACGGATGCTTTCCTCCACATGACTCCACACACGTCCCGATAACGGCCCCAGAATAGAGGCGCGGGTCACAGCGATCCGTTTTCACACTAATGCGCTGTGACACACGCTAATCTCCGTGAGCGTCGTAAATAATGTGAGCTTTAGTGCGCTCCCACAGAGCTGTAATCCAGCGGGACCACCGAACCGCTCCAGCACACCCCAAATAGACCCCAGTGAGCGTGATCCTCACCGGAGACTACAGCGGCTCCTGCTGCCCGAACCAAAGCTCATGAGGGTCCTGATGACAGCTCTCCTTATCCACATTCCAGCACTTACTACAAACACACAAACACAACATCTGTTACTGCTACTAACTACAATGACAATGAACACATCGTCTACAAAAAATCTGAATTATGACAGACAAATTCATCAACTTTTTATCAATTTATTATTCAAATAATTCGACTTTTTGTCATAATTCTTACTTTTATCTTGTATTTTACATGTTTAATCTCATAATGACTTGGTATCATAATTGTGACTTTTTATCTTATCATTTTGACTTTTCATGGCATAGTTTTTAAATCTCATAATTTAGATTTTCTACAGCATAATTGGGACATTTTATCTCATGATTGTGATTTTTTATCTCATAATTTAGACTTTCTACATCATAATTTGGACATTTTATCTCATAATTGTGATTTTAATTTACACTTTCTTCATAATAATTGACTTTATCTCATAATTGTGACTTTATCTCATAATTCAGACTTTCTACATCATAATTGACTTTATCTCATAATTCAGACTTTCTACATCATAATTTGGACATTTTATCTCATAATTGTGATTTTTTTATCTCATAATTTACACTTTCTTCATAATAATTGACTTTATCTCATAATTTACACTTTCTTCATAATAACTGACTTTATCTCATAATTGTGACTTTATCTCATAATTCAGACTTTCTACATCATAATTGACTTTATCTCATAATTTTTACTTTTTATCTCATAATTGTGACTTTATCTCATAATTTAGACTTTCTACATCATAATTTGGACATTTTATCTCATAATTGTGATTTTTTTTATCTCATAATTTACACTTTCTTCATAATAATTGACTTTATCTAATAATTTACACTTTCTTCATAATAACTGACTTTATCTCATAATTGTGACTTTATCTCATAATTCAGACTTTCTACATCATAATTGACTTTATCTCATAATTTTTACTTTTTTATCTCATAATTGTGACTTTATCTCAAAATTCAGACTTTCTACATCATAATTGACTTTATCTCATAATTTTTACTTTTTTATCTCATAATTGTGACTTTATCCCATAATTTAGACTTTCTACATAATTGACTTTCTTTCTCATAATGTTGATGTTTTATCTCATAATTGATACTTTTTATCTCATAATTTTGACTTCTCATAATTTCGACATCCTACATCATAAATGTGATTGTGACTTTCTCTTATAATTTTGACTTTTTATATCACAATTGTGACTTTTTATCTCATAATTTTGACTTTTTATCTCATAATTTTGACTTTTTGATTTATGAGATAAGTCATACATAAAAAACAAACTAATACATATATCTATCATAATTATGACATAAAAAATCTCATAATATAGACTTTATCTCATATTCTGACTTTTTATCTCATAACTGACTTTTTATGTCAATTATTCATCCTCATCTAATAATTTTGAATCTATAATCTACAAAAAGGCATAATTATGACCAAACAAAAATCAATTAGTCATAAGATGTATCTTTTTATGTAATATATTTACTCTTTATCTTATATTATGGCTTTTTATCTAATAATTTTGCTTTTAAAAAACACTTTGTATCCATATTCCAACACTGTTTGATTGCAGAGACTTTCTGTCATAATTTCAAGTTTTTACTAATCATACAGCATGATTAGAACTTATTTTTTAATCAAAAGTGCTTCTTATCCATATTTTACTGCTAAGACAAAAACAAGCAGCACAAATAAACCAAAGTGCAGCTGGAGAGAGTATGTCAGTGGCATATTGATTACGTTGAGTCTGCGGGATTTACTAACAGCTCCTGGCGTCTCTGGTTCATGGACACAGGCGCGTTGGCGTGGCCTTCGTCTGTTTGCTGTGGAAGCCCCCAGAGGAGCACTAATGCCCTCAGAATGCCTTCCATCCGCCTCACACAAACACTCTAATCAGCTGCGCTTCATCACGGCTAAACTGGTCCTGACAGATGCCTGAGCCTCTGCTGGTGTCTCCTCAGATTACTGGTGTCTGGAGGATCTGTACCGGGAGCTGGTGCGCCTCTATGTGGAGGCCATGGTGAGTCTGCAGGGTCGAGCTCCGGAGCCCAGCACCGTGGAGGGATGCGCCAACCTCAAGCCACACAACTTCCTGTTAGCCTGGCACACGCCCTTCAATGAGAAAGGTACACATGGGACACACTCCACACTCATGCTAGAGGAACTGAAGAGAGTATTTCATTCTGAATCGCATTGGCAGCAACACACAGGAAGTTCTATTCATTATGGAGGCCAATTTTCGCCACATAAAATGCTTTGGTATATCATAGTTATGACTTTTTAATATCACAATTTTGACTTTCTAACATTTTGACTTTTTATCTCTTTTTTATATTTTGATAATTATGATTTTTATCTAATAATTTAGACTTTATTGCAATTTTTATTCTGTAATGACTTAATATATAGTATTTTTTTCTCTTTTTGTAAAGTAAGTATGACTTATCTCATAATTTTGAGTCATAATTATGATTAATGACTTTTATCTATTGTGACTTCTCAAAATTTTGCCATAATTATGAATTTGTATCATAATTATGGCTTAGTATCTCATAATAACGACTGATATTGTATCTCATAATTTTTACTTTTTTCATAATTGCAATTTTTATCCTGTAATTATAACTTAATATGATATATTTTACTTGTCATGACTTTGTTTATGACTTATCTCATAATTTTACACTTTTATGTCATAATTACGACTCTCTCTCATAATACATTATTATCTCATTCTTTGAGTTTTTGTCATAATTATGACTTTTATCTATTGAGACTTTTTAGAATTTTGACTTTTGCCATAATTATGAATTTTTATCATAAATATGACTTTGTATTTGACCATTTAGACTTATAGTATATTGTATTTTTAAACTTTTTTTATTATGACTCTCTCTCTCATAATAAATGATTATCTCATACTTTTGAGTTTTTGTCATAATTATGATTCAGTATGTCACAATTATGACTTTTATCTATTGTGACTTCTCTATTGTGACCATTTAGAGTTATTAAATATACAGTAATTATGAATTAGTGCCTCATAATTTACCTTTTATCTACTTTGACTTCTCATAATTATGACTTTTGATCAGATAATTATAATTATGATTTTTCAGATTGATTAGGATTATGACTATTTAATTTAGACTTCTAATGTCATAATTATGGCTTAGTATCTCATAGTAATGACTCATGCCACAATTGATATTTGAATTCTGTGATTATGACTTCATATATGATACTTTTTGTAATGATTTAGTTTTATAAGTATGACTTATATACTATCTCATAATAAATAGTATCTCATAATTTACCTTTTATCTACTTTGACTTCTCATAATTATGGCTTTTGATCAGATAATTATAATTTTTAAAAAATAGTTTAGATCTTTCAGAATTATGACTTAGAATTTAATCATTTAGACTTGTAAACTCATTATGACTCAGTGTCTCAAAATTGAGTTTTTATCCATTTTGTCTTCTCGTAATTATCACTTTTGATAAGACAATTATGATTTTTCAGAATTATGAATTTGCATTTTATAATTTAGACTTGTAAAGTCATATTGTGGCTTAGTGTCTCATAATAATGACTCTATTTATTTCATTTTGAACATGTAAGGGGTGGGATTGTGTGGATCTGCAGGAATGGGTTTGTGATGTGTGTGCTGTTCCTGCAGGCTCTGGTCACGGAGCGGCGACTAAAGCCATGTGTGTGGGCATGCGCTACTGGCAGCCCCAGCGGCTGGACAATCTGGTGGAAGTGAGCATAGAGACGGGCCGCATGACCCACAATCACCCCATAGGTGCCTCATCCTCTTCCTCAAGTGAGCTTCTGTCTGCTCTTCATCAGTCCTTCATTAATGCGTGTGGGTTTGTGTGCGCAGGGTTCCTGGGCTCGCTGTGTACGGCGCTCTTCACCTCATACGCCGTCCAGGGAAAGCCGCTGGTCAGCTGGGGTCGTGACCTCTTGACGGTCATTCCCAAAGCTGAGGAATACTGCAGGAAGACCATCCGGCACATGGCAGAATACCAGGAGACCTGGTTTTACTTTGAGGCCAAATGGCAGTTTTATCTGGAGGAGAGAGGAATAGAGGACGGTCAGAGCAAACCCATCTTCCCTGATCGATACGACGCTGAGGAGACAGACAAGGTAAAACACACACACATTTATCCCTCAATCACATTATCTGATCACACTAGAAATAACTAAACACACAGAGAGACTAAAGTCATTCATCTCATTTTCAATGTTTATTTAAAAAATTTTTTTATAATTTTGACTTACTACCTCAAAATTTTTGACTCATTTTAATTTTATTTCTTAATTTAAAAATGTTTTCCTCTAATTATTCACTTTACACAAATAATTAAAATGGACTTTTTAATGAAATTTTATTTTATTAATTATATATGTCATTTTTATAACATATCTAATCATTTAAAATTTTTATCAAATAATTGGGAATTTTATCTCATATATTGACTGTATATTTTAGTTGTAACTTAGTATCTTAGAATTTTGACTTTCTATGCCATAATTATGACATAATTATACTTTTTATCTCATAATTTGGACTTTTTCAATCTTATTTTGACTTTATCTTATAACTTTTTAATGTCAAAACTTTGTTTTAATCTCATTTTTTACATTATAATTTACATTTTATCTAATAATTTTTTTCCATAGTTATGACTGATTATCTCATATTTTGACTTAATTCTGATTTAGTGTCTCATAGTTTCAACATCCGGTCACTACTGACTTGTCGTCATTTTAACTATTTATCTCGTAATTGGGACTTTTTAAATATCATTTTGACTTTATCTTATAATTATGACTTAGTATCTCAAAATTCAAACTTTTTATGTCAGAATTATGCCATTATAATATCTAACACTAATATATATATATATATATATATATATATATATATATATATATATATATATATATATATATTTTTTTTTTTTTTTTTTTTAAATCTCATAATTGTGACTTTTATCATATATTTTACTTTATCTTTTAGCTATGACTTAGCCATAATTATGACTTTTTATTTAATTTTTTATCTCATAGCTGGGACTTTTTAAATCTTATTTTGACTTGATCTTATAATCATGACTTAGTATCTCAAAATTCCAACTTTTTTATGTCAAAATTATATCTTTATCTCATATTTTAATTTGTCATAATTGACTTTTTATCTAATAATTTCAACTTTTTACCCCCAGAATCATGACTTTGTATCTCAAAATTCCAACTTTTTCAAAAATTCCATAATTATGCCATTTTAACATCATTATTATAACACTAATGTCACGGTATGTTAGAAAGGTGCGCGAGATAAGGAGGAATACAATTTAAGTCTTTAATGAATCCATACAAGGTAAAGGGGTGAGAGCACACGTAGAGACGAGATCTGACCACAAAGCATGGAAACAAAATTTATTTAATATTTTTTGACTATATATTAGAATTATGACTTTTAATTTCAAAATTTCAACTTTTATATGTCATAATTATGAAAAAGTAATCATTGGGACTTTTATCTCATATTTTTTACTTTATCTCCTAGCTATGACTTAGCTATAATTATGTCTTTATCTCATATTTTGACTTCATATTAGAATTATGACTGTATCTCAAAATTCCAACTTTTATGTCATAATTATGCCATTTTAACGTCATTATATAAGACTAATAATTTAGTTTTTTTATCTCATATTTGAACTTTATCTTTTAGCTATAACTTAGCCCTAATTATGACTTTTTATCTAATTTCAACTTTTTATGTCTTAATTTTTTTCACATTTTTACATCTTATTTTGACTTTATCTTATAATTATTACTTAGTAACTCAAATTTCCAACTTTTTATGTCATAATTATGCCATTTTAATATCATTGTTATAACATTAATCATTTTTGTTTTTTTAATCTCATAATTGGAACTTTTATTTAATATTTTTACTTATATATTTTAGCTATGACCAATAATCATGAAATAATTGGGATCTTATTATGACTTTATGTTATAGTTATGACTTAGTATGTCAAAATTACAACTTTAATGCAATAATTATGTCTTTATCTCATATTTTAATTTGTCATTATTGACTTTTTTCCTAATCAATTTTAAAAAATTTTACCCCAATAAATATGACTGTTTATCTCATATTTTAACTTAATCTTATAATTCTGATTTAGTATCTCATAGTTTCAGCTTCGAGTCATAACTGACTTATGTCATAATTGTAACTTTTTCTTGTGATCGTGGTGATTTGATCTGATCAGTGGTGTGTGTGTGTGTGATTCAATCAGATGTATAAGCGCTGGAGTTCAGAGGGCTGTCCCGGACGCAGGGGTCACGATGCTCCCATGATCGCTTACGACGCTCTGCTGGCGGCCGGATCCAGCTGGGAGGAGCTGTGCAAACGGGCCATGTTTCACGGAGGTCAGAATCCATCTGGACTTGTGACACAGAAGTGTTTTAGTGAGAATGTGCATGAATGTGCACGACCAGTCAGATGTGTGCACGCTTTTTTTTAAAGTACAAAATTGATAACATAGTTAAAACTAATATTACTTTTTTTTTTCAAAATGCACGTTTTTTTATTTTTAGTACACTGTAAAAAAACTATTTGTTCAATCAACTTAAAATAATTTGTTACTTAGCTACCTTATAATTTTAAGTTCAGTCAACTCAAAAAAGTTTAGTCAACTTAATGTTAAGTTGTACTAAGTGACAACTTAGATATTTGAATTGATTCAACTTAAAATTGTAAGGAAGCAGGGTAACAAATTATTTTAAGTTTACTCAACAAATTGTGTTTTTTTACAGCGTACTGTCCTGAGTATATAAGAAGATATTTTACATAAAAGATATTTACATATATATGAAATTATCAAAAGTTTGGGAACCCTTGGTTCTTTTTTTTTTTTTTTTTTACATATTTAATATAATTTTAAATGGGAATTTTTTATTATTTAAAAATGTATAAAAAATAATAATATCATCAACAAAAATATTAAAAAATATCTATTTTTTTTATTTTTATTTAACAGTTTTGTTTTGTAAAGTAATTCCCAAAAAGTAATGAGCTGATTGCGTATGAAGCGTCAGTCCTGTAATCAGGAGGTTTTCATGTTGGTTCAGGTGAGAGCAGCGCGACGGGTCTGATCGCCGGCTGTCTGTTCGGGCTGCTCTACGGGATCGGACAGGTTCCTGCTGGACTCTATCAGGATCTGGACAAAAGACAAAAGCTGGAAGAACTGGGAGAACGACTGTACCAAGCAGCGGCAGTAGAGAAGTAAAGCGCTGACTTCCATGTCCAAAATATACAAAAATAATAAAACTCCTATTTATGATCCTACATCAACATTTCAAAGGAATGAGACAGCAGATATCTGGTAACGCTTTACAATAACATCCCATTAGTTCATGTTAGTTCATGCATCAACTCTGGACAATACATTTGTTAGCATATGTGACCCTGGACCACAAAACCAGTCATAAGCTTAAATTTTACAAAACTGAGATGTATACATCACATGAAAGCTCAATAAATAAGTTTTCTATTGATGTATAGTTTGTTAGGATAGGACAATATTTGGCCGAGATACATCTGTTTGAAAATCTGGAATCTGAGGATGCAAAAAAATCAAAATACTGAGAAAATCACCTTTAAAGTTGTCCAAATTAAGTTCTTAACAATGCATATTACTAATCAAAAATTACATTTTGATATGTTTACAGTAGGAATTTTACAAAAAAATCTTCATGGAACATGATCTTTACTTAATTTCCTAATGATTTTTGGCATAAAAGAAAAATCAATAATTTTGACCCATACAATGTATTTTTGGCTATTGCTACAAATATACCCCAGCGACTTAAGACTGGTTTTGTGCTCCAGGATCACATATTTATTCATCTTTGTTTAAATTAATTAATAAAAATAAACCAAATTATTAGTTCACGTTAGCTCAAGTCCATTAAATAATATTAACAAATATAACTTTCTATTTTATAATGTATCAGGGGGAAAAAATGGTGCAGGATTTACTTTTCGCTCGGAAATTGCTAAATTTCGCAAATAATGAAAAAGAAATGGCAAGTAACGCAATGAATTAAATGTCAAATTTTGTAGTAGAAACCTTAATGTTTAAATGAACACTAATTCGTATTAATAAATGCTTTGGAAGTATTCGGTATTGCAAGTTGATGTTAACTAATATAGTAAACTAATGTGAACAAATGAAACTTGTAAAGTGTTACCCGGAAATCTTGTGAATCTGAAATCTTTACATGAAGCTGTTGACACAAGATGGCACCAAACTCTTACTGTGCTGTATCTGATGTTAACCTGCTGAATGAAATGCTTTTTGAGTTTACACTTTACTATTAGTATCGGCTGGCTGTTTAAATCATTAAATGAAATAAACATACTTCTACTGTTTATCCGCATTTTTAGCATAGATAATATCATAATACCGTTAAAGTTTAGACTTCCGCTCTTAATTCTGCTGTTACTGATGTTTTTTATAATAATCACATCTCATAGAGAATGAAAACAGCACTAAGAGTCTTTATAGCCAATCAGACATGCTCTGTGCCTGTCAATCATGTTTTCTGACATCAGAATGGTTGTTAGGATGGAGGGGTGTGGTCAAAGTGAAAGTGGGCGTGTCTAATTCAGTGACTAACACTCACAGAGTTCTGAGCGTTTGTTCACAAATTAAAGATTCATTTGAAGTCTTTTTTATGAGCTCTTCACTTCAGTGATTTTAATGCACATGCAACACTTTTCCTAGAATCTTACAGACTCTTAACTGGCTTTGTTAATCATTCTAAATAACGTCCGCTACCTAGTCTTATAGTCATAAACTATTCCCTTTGGCTGATTGAGTACATAAAGAGTCACATATAGTTTGTGTCACTCTGTTCTGAGTGCACAGAAACACACTTCTGTTCCACAGAGATCATAGAGACGGCCTCCAGCGCTCCATCGTCCCGACCCTGGATCGCCGAGCCGTCAAACAGCTGATCCTGGATTGCTCGACTCATCCGGAGATCAGGGCCGTCCTGGAGAATCTGCTGCTTTACCAAAGCCCACATCCACCGAACCCTCCGTCAACGGCTGATAGAAGACCCGCTCCACGTCTCACCGCCTTCCAGCTGCTCAGATCCCGGTTTCTGAAGAGCGTCCCGAAGCCGGCGCTGAGCCGCAGACGAGAGGTGGGCTCTCTGAACACCAAACTACGGCACGTTAAACACACACACGGCCTGAGAGCTGATTCAAGGCCTGCCATGAGGAGAAAAACCTCCAGAGTTCAGGACATGCTGGAGAAATTCACAGCAGCGGAGAACAACCACATCAAGAAACCACAAACACACAGACGAACTGGAGGATCCGTCTTCAGCTGCTTGATCAAGAGGTTTGAGACTCTGGTGATGGAGAACAACAGAAATGATTCAATACACAAGATCAAGAAACACAAGAACAAATCAAACCATTCACAAGAGATACTAAAGAAACACAAAAACAAATCACTAAATGAACACAAGAATGAATCAATTGATTCACAACAATCATCAAAGCAACATGAGAACAAATTAAATGAGTCACTAGAACCACTAAAGAAAAATAAGAATAAATCAGTTGATTCATCAGAAGCACTAAAGCAACACAAGAACGAATCAAATGATTCACAAGAATCAATAAAGCCACAGAGGAACGAATCAAATGATTCACAAGAATCAATAAAGCCACTGAGGAACGAATCAAATGATTCACAAGAATCAATAAAGCCACTGAGGAATGAATCAAATGATTCACAAGAATCAATAAAGCCACAGAGGAACGAATCAAATGATTCACAAGAATCAATAAAGCCACTGAGGAATGAATCAAATGATTCACAAGAATCAATAAAGCAACAAATGAATGATTCAAATGATTCAAAAGAATCACCAAAGCAACAAAGGAATGATTTAAATGATTCACAAGCAGCACTAAAGCAACTCAAGAACGAATCAAATGATTCACAAGAATCAATAAAGCAACACATGAATGATTCAAATGATTCAAAAGAATCAACAAAGCAACACAAGAACGAATCAAATGATTCACAAGAATCACTAAAACAACACAAGAATGAATCAACTGATTCACAAGAATCAATAAAGCCACAGAGGAATGAATCAAATGATTCACAAGAATCAATAAAGCAACACATGAATGATTCAAATGATTCAAAAGAATCAACAAAGCAACACAAGAACGAATCAAATGATTCACAAGAATCACTAAAACAACACAAGAATGAATCAACTGATTCACAAGAATCAATAAAGCCACAGAGGAATGAATCAAATGATTCACAAGAATCAATAAAGCAACACATGAATGATTCAAATGATTCAAAAGAATCAACAAAGCAACACAAGAACGAATCAAATGATTCACAAGAATCACTAAAACAAGACAAGAATGAATCAACTGATTCACAAGAATCAATAAAGCCACAGAGGAATGAATCAACTGATTCACAAGAATCAATAAAGCCACAGAGGAATGAATCAACTGATTCACAAGAATCAATAAAGCAACACATGAATGATCTAAATGATTCAAAAGAATCAACAAAGCAACACAACAACGTATCAAATGATTCACAAGAATCACTAAAACAACACAAGAATGAATCAACTGATTCACAAGAATCAATAAAGCCACAGAGGAATGAATCAAATGATTCACAAGAATCAATAAAACAACACAAGAATGAATCAACTGATTCACAAGAATCAATAAAGCCACAGAGGAATGAATCAACTGATTCACAAGAATCAATAAAGCCACAGAGGAATGAATCAAATGATTCACAAGAATCAATAAAGCAACACATGAATGATTCAAATGATTCAAAAGAATCAACAATGCAACACAAGAACGAATCAAATGATTCACAAGAATCAACAAAGCAACACAACAACGTATCAAATGATTCACAAGATTCACTAAAACAACACAAGAATGAATCAACTGATTCACAAGAATCAATAAAGCCACAGAGGAATGAATCAAATGATTCACAAGAATCAATAAAGCAACACAAGCACGAATCAACCGATTCGCAAGAATCACCAAAGCAACACAGATATCAGACTACAGGAACACACAACAAAGGCTCAGCAGGACAGAAAGACCACAGACTCCAGGACCTGAGTGAGGCCTTCAGCCCAGAAATGGAGGATCTGTGTGTTGCTGATGTGATTCTGAGAAACAGTCGAGCTGAGGAGCAATCAGAACATCAGCGTCTCAATGGAGTCATGATGCATCTGGACTCAGTCGGTTCTTCTCCTGAGCTTTTAGACATGAACTCAACAGATCCTCTCCTGCAGACATCAGACACGAACACTCAGATCCTACAGCAACCTGGAGCCCTGAACAACACAGAAGATCCTACACTGATCACAGCACATGAATCCTCAGGCTCAGAAAACAACACACGACCCTCCGCCGATCTTCAGGAGGACCTCACATCTCCTCTCAATGACTTTAAGGAGGATCACGGCTCAGATCAGAAGCTCCTGCTCAGCTTTAGTCCATCCGGAGGATCTGATGAACAGGACGAGGAGCTTCCTCACGTAAATGACAGACACCTGGAGCGCTTCTCCTCAGTTGACACGAGTCAGCTCAGCGTTGGTGCTTCTGCTGGTCAGATCCGGCCTGAGCTGAAGGTCCATCAAACACAGGAGAAAACTGGAGAAACACCAAAGTACCGGAGCATGAATTACTGCGACCCTTCAGTGAGACTCACCTACGTCCCCAAAACCATACGATTCACAGACACCTTCGACTTCTGAACACGGTTATATCAGATCTCATCTGTCCACATCAGACAATATACTTTACATCCAAACACATTTACAGTGCCTTGCAAAAGTACTTCATTTTTGTCACATTTTGTTTTGTTGCAGCATTATGTTAAACTGCTTTAAATGAGTTTTTCTGATCTGCATTTTCAGCTGTTAGACCTTTTCTGAGAGGTGTGTGTCTTTCTAAATCAGACTCATTCAAATGAATTGATAGATGTGGAAAAAACGTTATTTAAAGCAGTTTAACATAATGCTGCAAAACGTAAAATGAAGGGGTATGAATACTTTTGCAAGGCACTGTAGCTCAAAGTATGTTTTCATTTTCACATGCTGTTTCTCTGTGGCGTTTGGAAGCTTGTTTCCACAGAACCATAAAAAAGAGAATTGTGTCTTTTTAATCTCACAATTTTAACTTTTTCATGCCATTCTTTATATCTTTATATTCTTTATTCATTGAGAGTTATATATCTCACAATCCTGACCTTTTAGAATTGTGAGGTATAATCTAAATAAAAACCAAACTAAAACGAGTCCTTTTATAAAGACAAGTGTGTGTGCAGCGAAGCATCCTCCTGTGGGTTTCCAGCAGGGAATCACACAAACAACAGGCCACCAATCTACACAAACCATCAATGACACGATCAATCATCATCAGCGTCTGCTTCTACAAAACTAATGCTTCATCATGCAAAACACTACAGGTCAGAAAAGCAGTAAAGAAGTCTCTTCTGCTCTTTTATTTGATAAAAAATACAGTAAAAATAGTAAAATATTATTACAGTTTAAAACAGCTGTTCTCCATGTGAATATCTGTTCAACTGTAATTGATTCCTGTGATGCGCAGCTGCATTTCCAGCATCATTACTGCAGTCTTCAGCGTCACGTGATCCTCAGAAATCATCCTAATATACTGATTTACTGCTCAACAAACATTTCTGATTATTATCCATGTTTTGTGGAAACCAGATTAGATTTTTCCGGATTCACAGATGAATAGTAAGTTCTAAAGAACAGCGTTTATATATGAAGTGGAAATCTTTTGCAACATTATTAATGTCTGTACTGTCACTTTTGATCAATTTAATGCATCCTTGATGAATAAAATTATGTTCTTTCTTTAAAAAAAAAATAATTACCTTGGATAGTTATGTTGGAAGTGGATCATAGTTTTTAAACCAGATAAAAAAATTCATCAAGACAAACTTTGAAGTTGGCTTAAAAAATGACTTTGAAAAAGCCTGAACGGTTTAAAAAAAGTTTAAGAAGTTTACAACATTTTCAGCTTGAGGGTTTTTCAGTCTGAAATATTTTAAAGTAGTTTTAAAAGATTGATGTTTGGTAGATAGAGAGCTAGATAGATTTAGATAGATGGATAGTATGTTGCTAGCATGATTCTAGCATTATTAGCAAGTTGCTAACATGTTTCTAACATGATTAATAAGTTGATAGCATGTTTCTAGCATGATTAGCATGATTCTAGCATTATTAGTAAGTTGCTAGCATGTTTCTAACATGATTAGCAAGGTGCCAGCATGTTTCTAGCATGACTAGCCTGTTGTTAGCATGTTGTTAGCATGATTAGAAAGTTGCTAGCATGATTCTAACATTTTTAGCAAGTTGCTAGTGTTTCTAACATGATTAATAAGTTGCAAGCATGTTTCTAGCATGATTAGCATGTTTCTAGCATGATTACCAAGTTGTTAGCATGTGGCTAGCAGGATTAGCATGTTTCTAACATGATTAACATGTTGGTAGCATGTTTCTAGCATGATTAGCAAGTTGTTTGGATGATTAGCATGTTGTTAGCATAATTCTAGCATGATTAGCATGTTGTTAGCATGTTCCTATTATGATTAGCAAATTGCTAGCATCTAGCTAGCATGATTAGCATGTTGTTAACATGATTAGCATGTTGGTAGCATGTTTCTAGCATGATTAGCAAGTTGTTTGGATGATTAGCATGTTGTTAGCATAATTCTAGCATGATTAGCATGTTGTTAGCATGTTCCTATTATGATTAGGAAATTGCTAGTATCTAGCTAGCATGATAAGCATGTTGTTAGCATCATTCTAGCATGATTAGCATTTTGTTAGCATTTTTCTAGCATTAGCAAGTTGCTAGTCTCAGCCTCAGACGTCACGCCCACGAAATGTTGGCTAAACGTCTGATGTATATGGTACACTTAACTGGAAACACTTCAGGAATGTCGAAGTCGTCATCTGATTCGTTGAATTTGACCGGATTTCCAGGAGACGCGAGTGTCGCGTTTATATTAGGTCCGCCGGGAAACAAAGCGCAGACTGATTAATTCAGCGTTTTGCTAAAAGGTGCTTATGCAGACGCCATTGTTGTTATACACATTTGCCACGTTCGCGAACAAATTACTGACTTACTGCTTGTTCTCCCTCTTCTTCGTCATCTTTCAATGCTGGTTATTTCAATGACTGACTTGTTGCACGCTAGTCTGTTGTTGTGGGAGCATCTCCACGTCCCGAAACGTGACACTGAACGAAACAAACTGTGATTGGTTGTTTGACATGTCGATCAAACGGTCTTATGGGCGGGCCTTGGCCAACTAAAGCTTCCATGAATTCCAGACCTTCAGCCGTCAGTCTGAAGGTCTGGCTATGCGAGACTAGCAAGTTGCTAGCATGTGACTAGCATGATAAGCATGTTGTTAGCATAATTCTAACATGATTAACATGTTGCTAGCATGTTTATAGCATGATTAGCAATTTGCTAGCATTATTTAGCATGATTAACATGTTGTTAGCAAATTTCTAGCATGATTAACAATTTGCTAACATGTGTGAAGAATGATGACAACACGATTCAGGTTGAATAACTTTAACACTTTACTGAGAAACTTTATGTGTATTGCAGGCTAGTGTACATCACTTGCTCCTGTATGCATCCGGGCTTCTACGAACAATCTGACTACGGATGCACCTCTAGTACAAATGCGATTCACATAACCAAGAACATTTAATCAGTGTTCTACATCCCCTTTCTTTAGTAGTCTCTTGTCAAATAGTAATAACAAATATCCACATTAACTCAAAATTAAAATGTGTATAACTGAATAGGCTGTTAATACTTTAACTTTAGAATTTCACTGACTTGTTATTAGTTTCACTCAAACTCTTAACATATTCCAAACAGCTTAACTAAGTATACTTTGGGTTTGGTCTTGAGATTCTGCCTGACCGAGTCACATAAAGCTTTTTTTCTGGTTCTTTGATAGGCACTGTGATGGCTGACGAGGCTTCAGTGTTAGGTGACATCTTCGGTGTACTTGGGTAGTCAGAAAGAGTTGTTTGGTCTTGTCTTGGCGTACAAACTTGAGTGTGATCTGCAGGATTGTACTCAACACTTTGGGGTTGCAAAGTTTCAGGGACAGGCAAAATGTGTCTTCGATTCCTTCTGTAATCCCTTCCCTCTGATTCCACCACGTACGATCTTGGCTCCTTGCAGATGTCTTTGATAGTTCCCACTTTATTGTAACCTTGAGGTGTTTGTAACCTGACCACTTCACCTTTAAACAGGGGACGGAGGGGTTTGCTGGTTTTGTCGTAATACACCTTCTGTTGATGACGCTTGTATTCAAGTCGTTTTGTGACCTTGAGGTGTCTTTTGGTAGAAGGGACTAGTAACTTTTTGTCGATTGGAAGGGTTGACCTCGTTTGTCTTGACATGAGTCTTTCCGCTGGCGATCCGAGAATTCCATCACGAGGGACGTTTCTCAAATTGAGTAAATCAAGAAAGACATCTGTTCCATCTCGCTTTGATTTTTCCATCAGCTCTTTTGCGCTTCGCACTGCTCGTTCTGCCAATCCGTTAGATTGCGGATATTCTGGGCTGCTTGTTACATGTATGAAGTCCCAGGTCTTTGCGAAGTTCTTGAATTGTTGACTGGAAAACTGTGTTCCGTTGTCTGTGATCACTTTTTGGGGACTGCCATGTACTGAAAAGTGTCTCTTTAGTTTTGTAATCACAGCAATTGATGTTAGATTGTGAAGAAGATCTACCTCTAACCATCCTGAGTACGAGTCGACCAGAACGAGATAGTGTTGGCCATTCCATTCGAATAGATCAGTCGCAACAACTGACCAGGGAAGCTCTGGAGTATCATGCTGTCTTAATGGTTCCTTCTGTTGGTGCTGTTTCATACTATTACAGACAGAGCATGAAGTGCATCTTTCTTCAATGTCCTTGTTCAATGAAGGCCAGAACACTACACCTCGTGCTCTGCGTTTTGTTGATTCTACTCCAGGATGTCCTCTATGAAGAATGGTGGTATATTCTTCCTGCAGTGACTTGGGAATCACAGCTTTTTGGCCCTTCATCACAATTCCATCCTTTGTTGTCAGTTCATCTCGGTATGGGTAATACTGACGGAGTTGGAGAGGCAGTTTTGCCTGCCGATCTGGCCAGCCCTGGTGTATTATTCTGCAAAGCTGCTGCAATATTGGATCTGTGGCTGTCTGCTCTTTTAACTCAACAAGCCTTGATGATGAGATGCGTTCTACAGACATTACCTCAAACTCAGTCTTTTCACTGGCTTGAATCTCTGCATTTTTCAATGGGGCACGTGAAAGAGTATCAGCCAGATACATTTGTTTTCCTTTTTTGTAGCTGATCACGAAATCATATTTCTGTAATCTCAACATCATTCGTTGTAATCGTGCTGGTGCCATGTGCAGTGGCTTGTTAAGAATTGTCACCAATGGCTGATGATCTGTTTCGATGAGAATTTCCTTTCCATAGATGTAGTCGTGAAACTTAGCACATGCAAACACCACTGCGAGAAGCTCCTTTTCAATTTGAGCATATTGTTTCTCTGTCTGTGTCAGGGTGCGTGAGGCATATGCTATGGGAGCATTTTCCTGAAGGCATGCCGCACCAAGTCCAAACTGTGAAGCGTCGCATGTCAGAGTGACAGGCTTTTGGACATCGTAATATTTCAGTGTTGGCGGACTTGTGATACACTCTTTCAGCTTGTTGAATGTGTCTTGGTGTTGTTCCAACCAGCACCATTCAACATCTTTGTGAGTCAGCTCTCTTAAAGGTGCTGATAAGTCGCTGAAACTTGGAATGAATTTTCCTAGATAGTTAACCATCCCTAGAAAGCGCTGTAGGGCTGTTACATTCTCTGGCACTTCCATCTCTGTAATTGCCTTAATCTTTGAAGGGTCTGGTTTTAGTCCTTCATTCGTGAACACATGTCCCACATAGCATACCTCTGACAGTCGAAACTTGCATTTGAGGGGGTTAAGTCTGAGGTTTACTCTTTGTGCACGATCCAGAACTTTCTTGAGATTCTCGTCGTGTTCTTTCACATCCTTTCCTCCCACGAGTATATCATCTACTATAACAGCACATGGATATCCTGCAAATATTTGCTCCATGGCCCTCTGGAACACCTCACTTGCGGTACTGATTCCGAATGGCATTCGTAAAAATCGGAATCTCCCAAACGGGGAGTTGAATGTTGTCAGCATTGATGATTTTTCATCAAGGGAGATTTGCCAGAAGGAAGTTTTCGCATCCAAAACAGAAAAGACTGAGGAGTTTGGCATTTGAGATGCGACTTCTTCCACAGTTCGCATCGGATGATGTGGACGTAGGAGGGCTTTATTAAGGTCCCTTGGGTCGATGCATATTCTTATCTCTTCTGAATTCTTTTTGTGCGTAGCTACCATTGACGATACCCATTCAGTGGGCTCTGAGACTGGAATTAGAACACCCTTACTGACCATTCTTTGTATTTCTGCTTCAACCTTTTCGTGCATGGCTGCCGGGATTTTGCGTGCAG
Source organism: Garra rufa (assembly GCF_049309525.1). Taxonomy (NCBI): domain Eukaryota; kingdom Metazoa; phylum Chordata; class Actinopteri; order Cypriniformes; family Cyprinidae; genus Garra; species Garra rufa. The sequence continues at coordinate 55,359,283 of NC_133366.1, forward strand.
GTTTTACAACTGGGTGCACTGTTGGGTCCAGTTTCATTGAATATGTTACTGGAAGTTTACCGATCTCATCCTGGAAAAGGTCTGAATATTCTGAATGGATCTGGTTTGCGAAACTTGGATCCTCATCTGTTGACACATAGTGAATGTCTTTGTTGAACGAGACCAGTTTCATCTGTAAACAGTCTGGTAGTCCGATCAATGGTTGCACATTTCTCTTTATCACATAGAATGAGAGGTTAAAAACCCTTTCGGATGATTGGCAGGTGAAAGTGACACAACCTGCTGTGGGTATCTCCGAGCCTCCATAAGCAACGAGCTTAGTGTTGTTTGATGGGCTTAATTCCTCTCCGCTCTTTATTTCCTTGAACAAAGCTTCTGAAATTACATTACATTTAGCACCTGTGTCTACTTTAAAATCTACAGAGTGTTCATTGATTTGCACCGTGCAAATTAGTTCTGTCTTTTGGGGAGGTTTTATCCCCACTGTTTGAACAGCAGCTTTCTTAACTGACACACCATCCACATAGTAGGATTCGTCCACACTGGCTGTGGCCATTTCTTCTGGTTTGAGCTGGTCTACTGCTTTTCTCCATCTATTTGGTATGTGCTTTGGTGTAGTTTTACAGCACTTTTTGAAATGATTCCACTTTTTGCATTTATGGCACTGCTGACCATAAGCTAGACACTTTTCTTTTCTTGCTTCATGCTTTCCTCCACAACTGCCACAGTTTATTATAGTCTGTGAGGCTGTGCGATCAGAAATGGATCTTTTTGACATTTTAACTTTAGTCTTGTGATAGACGCTGTCTACATTAGTGTTGCTTTTAGGCACTGCCAGAGTTCTTGTGTGCTGATCAGTCAGCTCGTGGATTTGACACAATTCAATTGCTTTAGCTAGTGTAAGCTCACTGTCTCTCAGTAGAATTTTTCTCATGCCATCATTGGTCACGCCACATACGAGTCTGTCTCTTATGAGCTCATCTGTCAGGTCGCCAAATCTGCAAGTCTTTGCTTTATTCCTTAAATCACTTACGTATGCTTCTATGGTTTCACCGGTTTTCTGGTTTCTCATATTAAATTTGTGACGTTCCATTGTTACGTTTGTTTGTGGATTACACAACTCACGGAATTTCCGTTTTAAACATTCCGGGTTCTCTCGGGATTCAGCCTCCGCGATCATCCGTCTTTGATCTCCTTCTCCTGTGTACATAGCTGGTGCGTACACAAATGCGCGCTCTCGCTCGATGGCTTCTGAGCCAGCCAAATTAAGGAGAATGAATGCTTGCGTCTTCGCATCTTTGTCTGAGTGAGCGGCTGCTATGTATATATCGTATTCTTGCTCGAATACTCGCCAGTTCTCACCAATGTTACCATCAAACACTATGGGTTCGGGTCGTCTGAAGCCTTCCGCCATGTTGAGATACGCAAACTTTTTCGTTTCAAGTCTTACAATGAAACTTGATTTTAGTCTTGATCTTCGAAGGCGTCTGTTTTCCGAGAACCGTCTTCTGACACCATGAAGAATGATGACAACACGATTCAGGTTGAATAACTTTAACACTTTACTGAGAAACTTTATGTGTATTGCAGGCTAGTGTACATCACTTGCTCCTGTATGCATCCGGGCTTCTACGAACAATCTGACTACGGATGCACCTCTAGTACAAATGCGATTCACATAACCAAGAACATTTAATCAGTGTTCTACAATGTGGCTAGCATGATTAGCATGTTTTTAGCATTATTCTAGCATGATTAGCATGTTGTTAGCATAATTCTAACATGATTAACATGTTGCTAGCATGTTTATAGCATGATTAGCAATTTGCTAGCATTATTTAGCATGATTAGCATGTTGTTAACATAATCCTAGCATAATTAGCATGTTGCTAGCATGTGGCTAGCATGATTGGCATGTTGTTAACATTATTCTAGCATGATTAGCATGTTTTTAACATAATTCTAGCATGATTAGCATGTGGCTAGCATGTGGCTAGCGTGATTAGCATGTTGTTAACATTATTCTAACATGATTAGCATGTTGCTAGCATGTTTCTAGCATGATTAGCAAGTTATATATATAAGTTATAAAAATAATAATTATAAGTTCAAACAGCATTTCAGAGTGTTGGGTTTCTCAAGCCAACTTAAAAATAAGCAGTAAATCAGTCTATTATATATATATATATAGTATTAGAATGATTTGTGAGGGATCGTGTGCCTCTGAAGACTGCAGCAATGATGCTAAAAATCCAACTTTGATCACAGAAATCAAT